>NW_008239080.1:4880249-4892026 GCF_000691975.1 Corvus brachyrhynchos | reverse complement strand
CTGCTCACCGGGAGCCGCCAGCGCCCCTGCCGGCTGCGAGCGGAACTGCACCCGAGGGGAAAGGGCCTGACAGCCGAGAAGGCTGGCACTGGGTTTGTGATTGTTTGCTGTTACTGCCATAGTTACTGCTGTTTGTTTGACTGGTTATACACATATAGATATATAATAGTGAAGAACTGTTATTCCTATAACCCATATCTTTGCCTGAAAGCACCTTGATTTCAAAATTATAATAACTCGGAGGGAAGAGGGGTCACATCTGCCATTCCAAGGGAGGCTCCTGCCTTCCTTAGCAGACAGACACCTGTCTTTCCAACCAAGACAAAGAGTCATATGCCAAACAGGAGCAGGCACCCAGCTGGCAAATATTATCATCAATAGAGATTAATGCAACTCCAACCTGCATTAGTTGTAATACAAAACTATTTTCCAAGCTGCTGCACTAGGTTAATATTTAGCATTGCTGAACCTGGCGACAGAGTTGCAGTGTCAAATGAATAGAATTCAACAACACTAATCTCATTCTAAGCAGAAAATTATATGCTGGGGGATAGCAGAGATCCCACAAAGCAGGCATCCACAATGTGTAGTCACCAAACTGGGGCACCCCTCACTTCTGTAGCATGGCTTATTATCTGAGCAGGAAAAACAAGCTGCAGCCACTCCGTGTTTGGGTTCTTGGTAGAGCTTACACCATTCCCTTTCTGCATCCACCCACATGTATTAGCATGAGAGTCCTAAATCACATGTGTTAGAGGCAGTAATGCTTTATTTGGTCTGAAGACTTGCAGTAGTCCACATTCACCCCACAAGTAATGAACACCGTCTTTAGAGTGCACAGTGGAACACAGGTCTCTTGGAATTTAATCTCCAAGATGCTGGCCCAGAACGGCCTTGCAATTTTTCTCATCTCATTTCACTCATTTTGCTTTTGTGATGCTTACAAAGTCCCAAACTCAGCTGCCCAACATTTCTGCACACTCTTGTTAACAAGAAACAACTTTACAGTGCTGCAATAGCAGAATTTTATTAGTAGGTATCCCATTTTAATCTGTTTACTCTTTGAGCAAGTATGTTGTCTGTGAATCTTCCATACTCTCTTATTATTCCAAAAGGTTAATGTTCTGCTTGTCTTTTGCTTACTGCTTACCTTTCATTCCACAACAACAGTGAACCAATGTAATGCTGTGTTACCTTGCTTCCCAAGCAAAGAGAAAGCCATATATACCCTACAGCAACCACAGTATCAGACAGCCTTTAACTGATATAAACACACTGATGAAAACTTTTTTCAACTTAAACAAAAAAGCGAGTCACTTGCAGGTTCTATTTCACGATTAGACCAGATACTGTATAAAAAAGGAGAACTACAAAAAAGTACGGTAACACAACCAACAAAGCTACTGAAGATTAGAAGAAATTACAATGCAGGAAATCAAGTGCTAACAAAATAATACATTTCAAAGGAGGCTGCTAGCTGCATCCAGACAACTGGACTGAAATGGATGAGCTGTGGTGGGTCGACCACCAATGCTGCTCTATCACTGTCCTCTGCAGCTGGACAGCGAGAGAAAACGCAGCAAAAGGATCCTGCGTTGAGATATGGGAAGGGAGGGATCACTCACTAGCTACTGTCACCAGCAAAACATACTTGATTTGGGGAAATTAACTGTATTTATTACCAATTAAATCAGAGCAGAATAATGAAAAATAAAATCAAATCTTAAAAACATCTCCCCCGCTACCTCTCCCTTCCTCCCACTCTTAATTTTTGTTGAGGAATCCATTCAGTGCTGGTATCTTGGTGAGCTGCTGCAGTGGGAGTCACAGGTTAATGTTGGGGTCCCTCCCCTGCCGTGTAGCCCTGGGAGAGGGGCCCTGAGGGCACAGACACGGGGTTTCCCTGCCCCTGCTCAGCCTCGTTCCCATGGGTTGGTTTGTGTTCCCTGCGCGGGCAGAAGGACCCTTGGTCCCGTGACTGGAACAGTTCCTGGGCAGAGCTCCGGCCATGCGGCTGGAGAAATAAACATCTCTGAAACAGCTATCAAGAATCTGTCTGTCCATATATATTTCCTTTCCACGGGACTCCTGGTTTGATATATGCGTGTTGCAGGATCCCCACTGCAACAGGTTAAGCTCTGGGAGCCTGATGCAAGAGGCTGGGAATTGCCAACCCTGTGCACAACCAAGGGCCTGGGGACCTGTGGCCCAGCCTGGCGACTGGACATCTGAAGACATGGCAGGAGCCAAGGGTTCCAGACTCTCCTGTGCTTAGACTGTGGGAGGATAAAAGCCCAGGGCATCCTTTGTTCAGGGTCCCTCCTCAGAGGCACCAACTTGAGCTGTATTTTTTTTTTTTGCTACTGGACCAAGATTAAATTATTTTAAGGATCAGTTCATCTGAGACTCTGCTATGGGAAAGCTGGGGTCGAGCCAGCTCGGAAGCCTGGTGTGACTGTGTGAGTGTGGGGATGTAGCTGTGATGGGGCCTCTGTCCCAGCTCAGGTGTGCAAGTGTGACTGACAGAGGGGCTCCTGGAGGGACAATTAGGGAAGTTTTTTCAACACTTTATTCCTGATTCTCTCCCTCATCCCCCCATCGGAGGTGCCAGGCATTGAGGCTGGTTCATCACACATTGACTCTGTCACTTCTTCCTCTTCAGGGGAAGGATTCCTCACACACTTCCCTTGTTCCAACATGGGGTCCCTCCCATGAGGGACAGTCCTCCACGAACTTTCCTGAAGTGAGTTCTTCCCATAAGCTCCAGTTCTTATAAACTGCTCCAGCATGGGTCCCTTCCTTCTTGTAGTTTCCAGTGCATTACACTACAATACACATGTAACCACCTTCTTGCTTCTGTGACTTTACTGAAACCCTGTTTTTGTCCTTAGACTTTGCTGCTGCAAAATCTTTTGTAGTCTTATGATTGCAAACAGCCATATGAGGATCCCTCCTTCCCTATTCCTCAACTTTCTCACCTGCTCTCACTTTTTCTCTTGCAATTTATTCCAGCTACATGCTGTATTGTTTTTATTTCCTTCAGGCTTGTACTCTTACACTAGTTTCCTTTCCAGTTATTTCAACCTTAATTCTCTAGCTTGTCTCCTATCTCTCTCACATCAGCTCCTCTATTATCCCAACCTTTACTAGCTGTTTAAGGATAACTCAGGCAATGGCCAATCAAGAGGTCTGAGGTTTTGTAGATTTTTTTCTTTAAATAGTGTTTGTTCACACAATTCAATTCACATGGACTTACTTGCTCTTCAGGGAATTCATTCAACTAAGCTCTGGTGCCTTTGACACATGCTGGTTTCCTCTGCTCAAAGACTTTTGTTTCCTAGAAAGCAAACTAATAATACCCAGCCCAGCATTCTCCCTTCTTTTCCTACTGTCCTTCCAATCCATTATCAGTTTTCTTTGCTGCAACCCTGTAATAACTCGAATATATCAGAGTGTGTTTAACCTGAAAAAACAAAGGATGCTGTTTTTTAAAAAGTGCATTTGATAAACATGCATGTTGTTACCATTACCTCATCTCTGAAAATATAAGCAAGACGAATGATGAAAAGAATGAGTAAGATACATGTTTTACAACTTAATGTGTTTGACATTTGCTGAAATCAGAATTGCATGTGTGGGTACACAAAAGATAGAATAAAATCTGAAGGGGGCAGAAGCAGCTTGCTGTTTAAGAAACAAAGAAAAGCCTAGAAGATGACAGTGTTGTTGTAAGAGGTACATTAAGAACAACTGGATTATTTTGCAAAACAAAGAACAGTGCAATCTAGATCCTGTTGTTAGGGCAGGAAGGCCTTCCTATCCAGGCCAGGATACACTGGTTATTGGTTGGTACACTTGCAGAGATAATCAAGTAAACTTCTAAATACATTAACTGAGAGAAAGGATGGGGAAATCATAGGTTCAATACTTAATTACAAAAGACCAAAGGTTACCAAAGCAAACAAACCTGTTAGAGATGGCACTGGAAAGCACACTCATGGATATATGTCCACAGGGAAGAGACAACTAAACCGAAACTTTGAATGAGCAGGTAATATGAACAGTAACAACTGGATAGGAGGCATCTCCAGGACAGAATCCAAGACTTGCTGATGGCATTCACAGGCAACTGTGTTTAGCAGTAATCAGTTTCCTGACAAACCACAAATTATAAAAACATTAATATGTACTACCACCGTATACTGATATAGCACCTCACACCTACATCCTAGAGCTTGTAAACCAAGTGCAACAATGGCATCACATGACATAGGACAATTCAGGAAAGGGAAAGCACAAAAATTATGGAAAAGAATGACAAAAAGATAAGTGAACATTAATTAAGAACTTCTAGGTGCAGGATCCTCACTATACGGTAGAAAAAAACTGAGCAACTTATTATGCACATATATATACACAGTAAACAGTAGATACTACGACTACCCCGCCCCCCCCCCCCCATCCTCTATGTATCTTAAGCAACAGGCTTCCATCCATACTGTTCTGGGGAAGAAAGCACAAGAGGGCCTTTGTACCCAACAGGACCACTGAGTGAAGAACCATGGAAGAGATGACACCCAGAAAAGATGGTTAGTGGGCATGGGTTATTCAACCACTTCAAATGAAGCAATACCAACAACCAAAGAAATTACGTATTTTAGTCTCTAAAGAAAACTTCTTTTGTTCACTAGCAGTAATTATTCCTCAAACATGTCTTGCCAAATTTTCTCAAAAAGGCATGTGCTGCATCATCCCTCAGTCTGAAGTTCATGCAATTTACTAACACCATAGGATTACTTCTGAAGTACCACACAGAAATAACAGACTTGAACACGAGTTATACCTCAATTCAGGCACAAAAAAACAATCTGAAAAGTTAACTTTGAACATCAATACGCATGTTT
The DNA here is from genome assembly GCF_000691975.1 of Corvus brachyrhynchos. Lineage (NCBI taxonomy): Eukaryota > Metazoa > Chordata > Aves > Passeriformes > Corvidae > Corvus > Corvus brachyrhynchos. The sequence continues at coordinate 4,887,122 of NW_008239080.1, read as the reverse complement.
TCTAATGACTGGTTGCTTGTAAAGTTGTAGGAAACAGGTGAAAAGATATCCGTTTAGGAATGAACAAAAATGGACATCAAAGACTGAACTTTTTTCCCCCGCAGTTGTCAGGTATTTTTCTTAAAGTGATAGCAATAATGTTATGATAGCTGAGATTAGCTGGCACCTGAAAACTCTTTTTTAAAGGTCTCCAATAAATTGTTACTGTAAAATGGTACTATTTTTCTTTCAGAATAACTCTCACAGTAAGATCATTATCTCAGCAGTACTGAGACTTGCCTCTGGACCAAATATCCCTTCCCAGTCCCCGTACCTCAGGCTATAAGCACTTAAATCATGAGAGATGGGGAAGTTATAGAACTCAGAGGTCACAAGCTTATGGCCTTTACACTACTCAGCATTCAAATCAGGGACTAAACTCCTGAGGGCCTTTTGTCAGGCAGATGAAAAACCACCCTATGGACTACTATAGGCAACAGAGATGTCTCACAGGTTATGAGACAGTTTTACCTTAGTTCACTCACTTATTCAATGGAAAGAAATGGATTGTGAGTTGCTGTCTGGACTGAAAGCTCCTAGGACAAACAAAGGGCCCCACTGAAATTTGTAATGATTGAAATTATACCCTCCAATATTGAATAATGGACAAAGATAGTGTTAAAAAGTATCCAAAACTTCATGTCTTGGCAAGTGATCAGCTCAAAAACACTTTAGTCTTTCAAAATCTAAAACCACTGATATCAATAGCAGCATCATGCACAAAGTGAAGCTGAAGGCAGAAGCAATACAATGAATGTACTTTCAACAGCTTCAGAGTTAAGAGAACTTGCTTTTATTAAGCAGTATTACGTTACTTAGCAAATATTTTTAAGTTATAAACCATAATAGAAGAATTTTCCAATGTAGGGATAGGATAACACTATTAATACAAATTTTGTTAAGCTTTGGGAAAGGTTTTGATGCTGTCCCTCTGTCTCTACCTGCTGGTAGAGATCCCAGAAGCCACCTGTGCAATAGAATTAGGAGTCAAGAATATATTTTTGGACTCCACTGCAAAAATGTGTCATTCTCAATCAAGAAGCAAAAAGAAAAAACTTGCCCCAAATCCTCAATTTACTTCCTTTCATTTACACATCCATGAAACATTTATGCTCAGGAAATCAACAAAATATTCTCAAAGCAAAAACCCACAACATTGAAGTGTGGTCCAATTTATTTCTCCTGGCAAATTGTATTGTGAACTAGCAAAGTTCAGCCTGAACAGAATCCTCCCCAACAAAGCTGCTGGTTATGAAAAGAGTTACTTGGAACAGCAGTTGAGCATATATCAGATATTTAGCTTTGGCATCTAGACTTAATTTTTGCCACAGTCTTTCTTCATGCACAAGCCCCAGATATGCAGCCAAAATGTCCAATCATAACCTTCTTGCTTACTGCAGAGACACCTAACAAGTTTGACATAACACACACTTAATAGTGAGGTTTTCACTGATTTTCCTCCTCAGGAATTTTAGTGGCATGTTTTAGAAAAGGTTAATTTTTTCTGTGTTACTTTTACCAGAAAGCTTCCAATTTTCTTATCTGTGCCTTCTGTTCTAAGCTAAGCAACATCTGAACTCATTATTTTTATTTGACATTTATTACCTTCTTAAATACTGTCATCCTTAATTCCACCACTACTAGACTCTGATAGAACTAAGCACTTTCAACCGTGCAAGAATATCAAACAATTTTGAAATAGGTTCCTTGCCATAAAATATCAGTAACAGCTCCCAAAACCCATCTCCAGAAGCTTCTGACATTTTTAATAGTTTTTATTTAACCCAAGCAAAGGTAAGAAAACATGAAGCTACTAAAACTAAATTTCAGTTTTATTTTTCTACGCTGTTTAAATGAAGATTGACAGTGTAGAGCAATGTGAACAATACCTAAGGACAAAGAGAGAAACTGAAATTCAAATCCAGGGAAGATGCTCAGGGCAAAAAAAAAAAATCAAATCTGTTTGAAGACTCAGTATTAGGTTTCAATGAAACAGCCTGAATTTGACACTTTAATAAATCCATCCACTTGGGATTGTAGCTAGAAAAAGGTGCCCTATAAAGAAGCCAAACCTCACATTCAAGGAGCTTGGAAGTTAAGTAAAAAGATCTCACATGGAACTCACATGCTGCAGCAAACAACAACCCAAGGTACCCATTACGTCCCAGGAAGATCCACTTTTATAGGGCTGAAGACAATAACATTTAGATAAATTAAACAAATCCCCAGTGATTTGCAACATTCCTCAAAAGAGTTGGAGAGCTGAGTTAAGACTCAGAAACAAATGGAGGATGTTCAAATGCAGGACAAAGATTAATACAATAAATTGAACAGAGAGCACTGTAAGAAAAAAATAACTAAGCTGTATGTCCCGCAAGACAAACGGAAAGACACCAAAGTACCTCGGGATAGTGAACAGTGTAACAAAATCCCATCCCACCTGGCCATCTGAAGCAACCAGTGGTGACCACTCCTGTCTAAACTACACAACAAGCAACTCTAAATATGGAGTAAAAAGAAAATAAATTATTTAGTAAAACAATCTCCATTTTCTATGTATTCTAGAATAAGCAGGACCAAAACAGCCACATGGCATCTTGGAGAGTACTGAAACAGCCCCCCTGCAGCAGTTTAAAAGCCAACAGCTTCTGTATTTTGATTATAATGAAAACGAACTGCCACCATACGTTAACAGCACTCAATAAGAGAGACAAATATCAGAGTAGATGTTCTTATCTGAGGTAAAAGTGACCAGAAATCAGTATGGAAAGATATGGCAGTCACAATTCCTCAGAAACTGAGGAAAAACAGAGTCGAGCAAAACCCATAAATAATGTGGTTTCACATAAAACAGGAACTCCTACTGCCAATGTTGCTAAGGAGAAGAACAATTATCTAAAGATGGCTAGCACAATAAATTTTCACCTGCTATATTTAAGGTAAAACATGAAGGCCAAGCACTTTATGGACTCTGGGCAAAACCCTGGGTAGAAAACAAAAATTTTGTTCCAGTTCCCAAGATCGCAATTTCTAAAAATATGCTAAAAGGCATGACCATGACTGCAGATTATGAAACGTCCATTAAAATTTATCAAACCAATATTTGCACTGAGGAAACCACTAAGGCTTGTAGCCTCTGTCAAAATCAAACAGAAGGAAAACACTCATCATTGTCATAAGAAAAATATGTCTCTGGAATGCTATGGGCAAAATTTTTATTATGTTGGTTGGGAAAGTGGGAAAGGCACAAGAGAAATCAAACCATAAAGCTGTAAGACTGTTGTGGTTGGTTTTTTTCTTAGATGAATGTTCTCTCCCTTTCCTAAAATAACCTAATGAGAAGATGCTATGCATAATATAATCCTGCATATCAATTTTATTAGTTTATTAATCTGCTGTATATGACATAAGATGTTCTGTAGTAGTCCATAGTTCAGTGTTTTTTTGATATATATGGAAGTATGGCTTAAGATGGATTTCAAATAGTCAGTATCCCCAACTTAAAAATGTGAAAAAATAATGTTAAAAGTATGCCTTAAAATGGTTCTGGAGTTTGATTCTGAACCACTCTTAAAGAATGGTACAAATCATGAAGAAAATGTCAACAAAAATTCACACTGCCTGAAACTAATGCAGAAAATTATCTCCCAGCATATTAATTTATATAAGGAAAGTGACCAAATTTATATAAAGAGAAGTGACCAAACACCAAAGTCTGACTGGAAATGGCAGATGTACTTGGTATTTCATTTAAGTCAAACTGCTGAAGTCCATCCTTGAGCCCCAGTTCTGGTCTTCATCCAGCTGCATGCCAGGTCAAGCCTACAACACAGCAATGCTTCTCTCTATCAGGAATCCTGGTTTTCTTGAGAAACAGAAGCATGGGAGATGGTTGGGGTTAGAGGGAAGAGAGTAGCACTGTACTCCAACAAGCGGGCTGCCCTGTACAACCAGAGGAAATCAGACTATGGTGCTCACCCTGACCTACACCTGCCCCACAAACAAGCAGCACGTCAATGCACAATGCAATGCACATGCCAATGCAAACAACAGGAAGACAAACATTTCACCTCGAATTTCAGGTAGGTCACACATTTTGTGCCTCTGACAGCTACAATAGAGTCTGCTGCAGGGGTAATAACCTTATCATATCTTGCATGGCATTGTATCTTTTCCTAATTTTCACTTCACTTTTTCATTTTAAACCAGTGTATGGACCTGAATTACCCTTTACTGAGTAATATCACAAGTGCTAAAGGTGCCCAGAAAAGCCCTCCAATAAATAAATTGTAACATAGCCTTCCAGTGTCTTACAAAATGTGTATATATATTTTTAAATCACATATTTATTAAGATGGGAAACTTAACATCAATTCAAACTTAAATGACCCAATTTGAGTCATTCAATTGTTGTCTTTTACCATGAAAGCCAGTAAGATGCAAAATCCAACATTATAGCATAACAATTTTACCTCAGAATTACCAATCAAGACTACCTCTTTAATCCACTGCTTCATGCAATCTTTTTACTATTTGTCGTTCAAAGTTGTTTTTATCCTCTCCAAACATTTTGTTTCAGTTTATGGATAACACAGCAGTGAGTTTACAAAACACAGGACAATTGGCTGCAAATCAGTGCTCACATCACTGTGAGAGCTGCTGCTCTCTAATCTGCAGACTCCACAATTGAACACTTCCTCAATATAATCTTGGCACATCTGAACTCTCTTCTGTGCAATTCCATAAGGCTGAATAAAATGTCCACCACCATAATCTCATCTTTGGCCTGAGAACTTAGTGAGTTGTAGCTGATACAAATAAAAGTCCAAGTTCAGAGCTCCTAACACTAGTACACTCCATTCCAACGTTTAAAGATTGTTATGAAAAGAAAGAAGGGAACTCCATATCTAAAACTTCAATCTGTTCAATCTTAGAATCCTACCTTTTAAAATAAAAAGCATAAGTAAATTATCAACTGGCTAACCACAGTGTTCCAAAAGGACTGTAAATATTACTAACATGGAAGATCTCAGTTGTTGTTTAGTATAAAACTGGGAGAATCACTGCAAAATAGATCGTTGTGTTTAATTACTGAATAATTTAACACATATATATGGATCACAGACACCTACACAGTGTGTCTCTGAACACATGAAATACAATAGTATCAAAACTATGTAATTCGTAACAGAAGCTTTTCAGAAAGAGTTGAATTTAATTTTATTTTTCTTAGATAAACCAACAGCATTTTCAAATGCTTATTATACTACTTTTATCTATCCATTTTAACAGAATAGAACTTAACTAAAAGCTTCCAGAAGTCCTCATTAAATGCTGAATATTTTGTGCTTTCATCAGTTGCTTAGACCTAAGATAACTGAATATTTTTCACCTGTTGAATTTGTATTTTCTTCGCTTATTTCATTTTCTTCTTTATGTCTGTTTCTCAACTGATACTCCCTTTTCTACTTCCCCTACAATCTTCCCATTATTTTGGTCTCCTTTTTATACATTTCCTCCATTTTCTCTTCCCTTTTCCCCATTCTTCCTTCTAACTCCTTTTTCACCATTAAAAAAACCCCCAACCTCTAAATAAAGGCTGTGAGAAGGGACAGAGTTGAAACATCAAGAACCAGAAAGTTGCTGGCAAAAATTCATAGCAGCTTCTAATTATTTTATATTTGTCTTCAAATCAGGACATCGTAAGTGTTTGGATGGATGCAGAATCACATCAAGTTCCTGCTTTGTGTCAAAACCAAGCTGCTCCATTTCCACTTTATGCTGAAAACATCTCCTTCCACTTCTACCATAAGAAGCACTTGGACAGCTTACAGTACAAACATTCCTTTAAAAAAGCATTGTAATCAAAATATTTCTAGCAAAAACTTAGTCCTGTCTTCCCCCTTGCAACTGACATATCATTTCAGATTATTCATACGTTTTGGAGTAGCAAGAGACTTTTCGTGCTGAACAGATGGTTTGTGTGTTTTAACAAGCTGGTACTGCACGAACATCTTCTTGTCATGCAGCTCAACTGTATATCCAGGCTAGTCTTCAGAAAAAGAAGAGTAACAAAATAGGTAACACAAACACCTGTTTTCCCACGTTCACTGCTGACCTTGGATCCCTTTTACACAGATGAGTAAAACCCTTCTTACAGACTTATGCACAACCTGATCTGTTGGTGTTCACACTAAACCATTTGCAGCAAGAAAAAACCAACCACTTCTGTAACAGCAGCAACAGCATCTGGACAACCCCTAACAAATCAAAGAGAATCAGGACATTCTGCAATATTGTATTTACAAAGACAGAACGATCTTGTTAAATAGGATCAGGAAAAGGAGTCCATGCAATGTAAGAACCAAGTGTGGAGGATTACCCACCAATGGCTTTTGAGCATAGTAATAAACTGATATCATTCATATATTTACTTGGATCTACAAGTATGAGGAAGATGTTATTTCAAATTTTACAGTGGGCTAAATCCTACTACTTTGCATACATGTATTAGTGAAATAATTGCAAATCTGTATCTGTGCAAACGCTAAAGCTATTAGATAGCTCTACAGACCTATGGAGACACCAGGATAATAAGCATCATTTACCAAAACTAATGCTCCATTTGCTTGCTGAACAGCTATCTGAAGACAGGAAGGGGAAAGGTCTCTTGGAATTTATTTTATCAGTCCTTTATTTGCCCTTCAAACAACAAAAGAAGAGACAGTAATTCACTTAAATTTGGTGCTGCTCCTTTCAGGAGAATTGAAGAGAAATCAGTTTTAGTCAAAATGGGAAAGTGAGGGAACTAGCTCCATTGCTGCAGCAAATCAG
>NW_008239080.1:4879428-4880186 GCF_000691975.1 Corvus brachyrhynchos | reverse complement strand
CCTCAGAGCAACCCCTGACAACACCAAAAGGTTCTTTCCACAATCTCAAAAAAGACAAAATGCAACAAACAAGTTCGCTTAGAAATATTTATAAAAATCAGCAATATCAGCATACATTAGCAGAAACACAGACATAAAAATTTACACTGTGAGAGGTAAGTTAACTTAATTTTTCAATACCCAAAAGCCATTTTAAAGCACACACACAGTCCCTGATTTCATGGCAAGTTCTCTAACTTCAGGTATTTGAAAGAGATCTTTGAAACATACACTTAAATCCCAGGGAACATTAAACTAGGGGATTTGTTTTCTTTCTCCAGTGCTCAAACCTCTTAGAAAAACTATTTTTTCTTGATTTGCAGCACTGCTCTTTGGAAGTTGACTGATTATGAGCCAGGGGCTTTGATCCCTACTTTTGCTTTTGCTGAAGACACACCTGCCTTTACCAGTTAGTGAAGCTAAAATGCTTCTACTATGAAACAAGTAGAAGTCTTTTTTTCCAGATCCAAAGCAGAGCAAAAAGGTGGAATGCAGGTTTTAATAAATCTAGACTAGCATGCAGTATTGCTTTTTCTAATAGTTACACTGATTGCCAGAATTCAAATTATTTTATTCATCAAAAGCTTTTGACTTTTTTTACATCTACCAGTGTAACCCTTACAGCAAGAGATAGATGCTAGAGTATCTGATGAGCACTTCAGCAGGTGCAGAGAAATTCTAAAACAGCAGTGACCTGCCCTGTGTCTTTCAGCCTTTGT
>NW_008239080.1:4872005-4879230 GCF_000691975.1 Corvus brachyrhynchos | reverse complement strand
AGAGCATTTCAAATTTTTAAGATGTCTTTGGTTATATCATATGCAGCCTTGTATGACAATCAAAAATTTTTAACATCTTAATTAAGTGTGGATGATCTTCAATATTGCCATATTAGCATTATTAGAAGTCCTGCTTGGTAATTTTTTCAGTATTGAAACTAAAAAATTCTCTTTTAAAAGTAAAGGTTGTGAAGTCAGGAACAGGCATACATTATTTCAGGAGGGGTTTTTTGGGGGGGTGGGGGAGTTGGGGGTTTTTAATCTGCTGAAAGTCTTGAATAATTCTTCTAGTTTTTATTAGTTTCAGCCCTTTTAGGATAAAGAAAGAGCTGTACTCATTTCCAGCAGAATTCTAATTAAAATATGACAGGATTTACAGAGGGCTGTAATAACCAGGATTATTTTTGCCTGCAAATGTAAAAAAGAAAAATTTTGTACTAAAAATAATAAGAATAATACACATTTCCTATGAAGCTCTTTTCATGTCGAGATCTCAAATATTAGAATGAAATTCAGCATCAGTCTACATCTTACAGACAGGAGTTTTAGAATGTGTTCATTGAAGGTATATTGTACAAGCCAAAACTCCATGTACTATGCACATCAGATCTTTACACAATTATTAAGGTTTTCCATTTTTCTGGTCAGACTGCACAATCTTACTTGTTTACACAGCCAAAGATTAAACTGCAGCATCAGTAAAGTTTCATACTTTATACACTTGATTTTAAAAACTGTCTGCTTCCTTGCTTATTCTGATGTAGTGCACTGATTCCCACCCAAGGACTGAAAAATGCAAGGTGAAGAAAAGATGAACGCACACCTTCACAGTGCTTAGCAGGATCCACCTGCAAACCAGCCTTTTTCTTCCTTATTGTGTACGCTTTCTTAACACCTCAAATCCTTATGAAAACACTCTTCCTACTATTTATTCTCAAAGTATTTTAAAGACAAATGTATATTCTAAAATCAGTGACAACACTGAATTTTCCTTCACATTCAGCAGTCTGTTGGAGAAAAGAGATTTAAATCGAAACAGTTAAAAACTGCATGTTTTTGAAAAGGCACTCTTACCCCGAACTGAGGTGCCAGGTGACTGCAGTGACCCTGCCGATCCAGAAAACAACTGTTTCATATAAGCAGCATGTGTAGCCTACAGTACAGCTGCAAGGCACAGGAAGGTGTAATGTATTCCCATTTCAAGAAAACTTGGAGAGGAACTACCAAACAGCAGCTACATTTATGCCTTCTAAAGTAAGGCCCAAGATATCTCACACTTTGATCTTGAAACCGGTGTCCTTGTGTCATGAAGGAACTGTTTAACTCTCACGGCACTGCTTTGGTGGGCTAGGCAGATGTTTTACCTTTATTAGAAGACTCATGCATGGGTCACTGCTGATAATATCAGATTTGATAGACAACTAAATAGCCCAGCATGGTCCAGCAAATCTGGTTGTCAGTATATACTGTCTGCATATTGCCTAAATGTGAGAAGTATACATCCAATGAGAAGAATTTGATTTATCTGTTGGACCAGACTAACCCTCTCCCAGAAGGTGCCAGGATATGAAGATCTATTTTGGCATGTGGAGCCCAATCATGCCACCTCCTGGTTAGGAATGGCCACTCTATTCTACACATTACACAGGTGTTCAGTGCCTAGGAAGTTAACAGTTGACTGGAATTTTCTACTCAGCTTTCCAGGTATTCTGCCTTCTCTTGGTACTAACTAAAAATATTAGCAATTTTCCAAATTCTTGAATTTAAAAATGTCTACTTTGAGGTATAGAGGAAGAGATTGACAGTTATAGCAGTTGTACCCTGAATGTATATATATACACCAAGGAGACTAAATATGACATACATTTACTTAAAGAATTCCCAGGACAAGTAAAAAATACTCTTCTCCTTCAAGGAAAACACTCATGTTGCTAAAAAACCAGCACTTGGTTGATGAGGCTCTGGCCATCCAGATAAGCCTCAGCAAATGCCTTTGACCTTCCCTTGAACAGTTGGCACTAAATTCTGCTATTTGCAGAATTGCAACTTTAGCAGCTCCACTGATTCAAACAGCACTCTTTAAAGAGCAAAGCACCTTTTATTTTAAACCAGGGTATCAGAATCTAACCTTCAATTACTGCACTCATTGTTGCCTCTTTGCAAAACAATTTACTGTGTTTCAAAGTACATGTTTTCTAAGATCACAGATCAAATAGTCCTAAATTGCTTCAGATGTCTGAAAGAGAATTTTGTTATTTTTATTTTTTAAAATCACATCTATAATTTCTTTTTTCTCTCCTCTGAAGTAAGCCTGCCTTTTATGACTAAAACGCTGGGGTCAATATAAACATAACAGTTGCCTTGTTATACTCATTCTAACATTTTGTAGTATTTTGTTTTCCATAAATCTGGTTATCACTTGGGCTTCATCTCCATTACACTGCAAGGCAAAAGTATTACTAGAGTTATGAACACAATATGGTGTCATACCACGACAAAAAAATTCAGCTTTAAAACAACAAAAACCAAAACTCAGTTCTAATACCTGCAGTATATTCTATCAATTTTCATGATTACAAACCTATTCGCTATACCAGTCAGTCGATTATATTTGTATTACAAGGACTGCCTGATAGCCCACTAATGGCAACAGAAAAATTCCCATTAACTTTAGTTAACTTTGAACCAAGTCCATAATGCCTAGCACATCACTACTTTATAGAAATCGTAAGTATCTTGTATTCATCTAGAGTTCGCACTTTTTATTGAAAAGGCTCCAAATGATCAATAAAAATCTAGTTTCTAATGAAACCAAGATACTTAAAATACATGCTCTGAATATCAGCATGCTTCCTGAGACAAGCTACCAGGAATTTACAGCGCATTTCTTGAGACAGCAAAGCAAACAACGATTAATACCAACTATTTTGTGAATACAGATTTCTTCTCACCTGATGTAAACATCAGGAAAAAAAGAAACAATAAGCAGAATAGTGACCACTTACAGATTAATATTAATGCATGAATTTATGCTAACATTTTACATTAATCTTACTTTAGTCCAAAGGCTTGTTGAGACAAGTAAACTCATACATTTGCAAGCATATTTTCACAAGTAGTTTTCAATGAAAAAAATTATAAAAATTAGAAAGTATCAGAGGCCTGGTTTTAGCAGGTCATATGCTTCATCAACAGCCTTTCACATCTAGGGCTAAGGATATGGTTGTTATATTCTGTATTTCCAAGACAAATAATTTTCATATAGCAACCTAATTATCATCCCAGGTTTTTAACAGAAACACACACTCATGAACTAAAGCTGCATTCCTATATGAAAAGAAAATCAATCTCCAGTAATCCAAAGAAACCCCAAACCCACACATACCAGTATATTAGTTGAAATCCTGAATATAAGACAGAATGAATTTGCATTATGTCAACAGTTTTCTACTAGCTGTAACAACTACTGCAGGCTTGTATGAAAGACTGTACTAATGCTCATGAAGTGCAAAGGCTAATCTTTTGAATAATCATGTCCCATCCTACAAGAAGCCTGTATGGGGATGATAGCTGAGCTATATGAATCTAATTTACACCACTTGGAGGTTTAACAAACTCATGCTATGCCACATGGAATGATCTAGGGACTTAACTCAAGATTAAAGTTAAAGGCCTGATTCTCATTGCCTTCAGAATGCGAGCTGGAATTCTGAGGTCAATTGCACTGTCATTATAGAGAGAGAAATTAGCTACCTCATTACCCAAGTAATGCTGATATTTCCATTGGGAGAGATGCTCTTACTTTGGCCAACTCTTTCCAATAGGTCTTTTTCCTTTATGTTTATATTACAAAACACGGAGCTGGCTTTAAGAATACACTATGCAAGATATTCCAAAGCTACACATATATAAATAAACACACACACACACACACACATATATACACACACACATACATAATTTGCTTGACCCCAAAAATATATAGACAATTAGCTGACACTTTAGCCTATTAAATATAATGCTGATATAAAACCAGTTTTGAACTACCAAACAGCTCCAGCTGGTTGTATCTTTCTATGTCATCCACACCTTCACAGCTAAAGTCACACACTTATTTTTATCTTCATAATCACAGACATCTTACACAAAGCAACAAATATCTACATACATGCAAAAGTAACACATATAAGCAGCTCATTTTCTTCCATGGTAGGAAGCAGTACCAGAACAGAGAGGCTCTCAGTTCTCCCCAGAGCTCTAGAGTGTGCTGCATTATAAGCGTTAAGTTGGGTACAAAAGGCACTGCTCAAAAACTGCTCTTCACTTTTGACATTTTTTATCTGACCAAGCATTACCCGACCTCATACATTCATAAGGACATCTCCTGACTAGAAGCAGAACAATCTTACCTGAGAAAAGAACTACTGGTAACCAGTTTACAATAAAATAGTTTAAAACTATACATGAAACAGGGACACTCTTCCAGCTCTTGTAACAACCTAGTACACAAAATAGTTCACTTGATACAGAAAAGCCCTTTACAACAGATGGAAATTAGCCTATTCTTTAGAGTTCAACTACCTATTGTAATTAAAAGGTATTAAATTTTCATTACTGACTGGATTATATTATCAGAATACAGATGTTCAGTGCATTTTGCAGAAGTTTGAAAAAACTTAGGCTGAGGAAAGCATCATCAGCCACTCACAAGTTCTTCTAATAGATGACTTACAAATGACTTTTCCATTTCTAATAGTGCAACAATCATGTAGGATCTACTTCTATATGAAACAGGTAATGACCCATGGGGAAATAAAGTATCTTCTGATTAAGGCACTCGATTAGCCATTTAGAGACTAGGTTCATTGTCAGAATCCACCAGATTCCCTCAGTGATTTTTAAAGAAATTGGTTTTTGCCTCCACATCTTGTATCTATCTAAGCAGCACTAGTACCTTTTTACTCACCTTTCTTTATGTTGCTTGCTAAGTACGCAAATTCTCTGCCATAGGAAACGTCCCTTTTCTGGGGGTTTCACCACACCCAGGTAAGGACTAAGTGATTTCTAGTCATCCCTCACTGGTGAGGGATCAATAGCTACTGATTCAAGTATACATCTGACACAGGTCAACCTGTAGGACACAGACCTACATCTTAAAAACATAAGTAATTGTTGGTTTTAATATTGGTTAAGTACACCAAAACACACAAACAAAAAAACCATGCAACAGAATCAAGCAAACAAAAGAAATCATTGGGGAAAAATGGGTGGTCTTATCTTTACAAATAAATCCACTATCACAAATCAGAAGCATTTTTCTGGAATATTTATCGCTTGTGTGCCCTTCTGCGGTTTCACATAGCAGCACAACTGTTCTCAACTTCAGGTTTTAGCAGCCAACATGAAACAACACAGCACTTTAAAGTCAGAGTGAATGCTTGAGGCTCTGGACTCCAAAGCAAATCTACACTTACGCATTTTATACAAAATGTACTGGCAATCAAAAATGCTTAGGACACCATAAAAATAACACCTGGCTGGCATCGTTATGGATGTAGCTGATTACACATTACATGCTAAAGAACAGAAATCCAGAGCCTCAAAACAATGTTACATCATGGATATAATTCACTAGAAATTATTCACTGCTACAGAGATCCATGCACCACCATCCCATTTTCTTCTGGCACCCAAAAAAAAAAAATTCTGCCAATTTTATAAATTTCTATTTACATCCAGCAGCAGTGCATTAATTCTCATTTTCTTAAGTAGTTACACTCTTACCTTGGTCAAGTGTTTTAACAGTCATCATATGTTAGACTCTAGAACAAATCTCTCGAAAGCTTGACAGATGGTGTTTTGAAGGATAATGCCAGGTACCTGGTGTGAATCTGACATTAGCATTCTCTCAGACAACTCACCTTCATCTTTTAAAAAATTCAGTGAAATAATACATAGTCCTCTTTATGCTAAGAAGGAATGAGAAAACTATTCATTTTTTCAATCACACAGTTGCTCAAAATGCAACTTCTGCATGAACTTGATGCCTAAAAAAATTTTTATTTTCCTTTTTTTTTACTTTTCTTTGCATACTTCTGGTTTTGTCCTTCCTGCAATGCTCTCCTTTCCCAGGCACGCACGCACACTCTCAGTGGATACTTCCCCCCCCTGGGAAAAGATCGAATTGCAAGGTGCAAAAAATATATTCCTCTAAGAAATAAGGACTTTGTTTATCGTATGATTATTAGAAAAACAACTATAAAAAGCAGCATGGCTGCCTCTTTAGCAGCAAGGCAGCTATGACAAAAGGGTAATTCATGGGTCTGTATTCCTACCTAAATTCAGTATGAATTTCAGAGCTATCAAACAGAAGCACTCCAACAAAACCTGGACTCAGTATCTTCGCTCACAATCAATAGAACATACATTAGGGAGAGACAATATAAAAACTGCTGACAGAGGAAAAACACTTATGGCTTAGCATGGTAAGTTTGAATTAGTTATGATTTTCCTTAAAGTCATAAACAGAACTTGAGAAATTATTTGCCACCTCTGAATCTGAGTTCATTTGAATATGTGACTCTCAAGGGCCTGACCATATATTTCTTTGCTTTAGTCTCATTTAAGAGCTTGATAGGTTGTCTTGATTTATGCATCATTCTTTACTACTTCTTCTCAACATTAGGTTCCAACTTTAACATGTTTTTTTAAAAAGACTATTATAAATCTAAGAAGAAAAACCTGTGTAAGAGGAACTTAATGGATTACACTTCGGCAAAAGTTGAAATTCCGTGCCACGAGGCCTTCACTCAACCACTAGATTGAGCAGTTATTAAAAGAGAGACTAAATTATAAACTTTTTAAAAAAACCTCTAGCTGAGGTCCAACTAAACCTGCAGTCCAACTAAAGCACGGAAAGCAGGTCCAATTACACTGAGTAACAAAATGTATAACCAGTGTATTCTGATCCCCGCACAAAACCAAGAGGAAATCATCATGCCCTGGATGAAATTGTCATGAAACTGATAAGCCACATCCAATCAATGTCTGACATCGCGCAGTCGACTAACACAGCGTCGCATTAACAGCATAATAGTAATACCATATAAACCTTATTACTTCAGCGTGGAAAACAGGATATAACGAGCGTAATGAGACGCCAGCATCGGTCTTTGTGTAAGTGAGCCCGGGAACCAGGGGAGCGCTTCCCGCAGAGGCGAACGAG
>NW_008239080.1:4870657-4871353 GCF_000691975.1 Corvus brachyrhynchos | reverse complement strand
GTGCACGCGCGCCCCTGTCTGTCTGTCTGTCTGTCTGTCTGTCTGTCTGTGTGTCTGTGTGCGTCTGTGTCGTGGTTTACAGCTGACATTCCCTAATTTATTGCTCCCACTAAAAAACCGCTGCCACTCGCTCCCCCCACCCTTTTTCCCCTTCTCCGTGGCAGGCTACAGAGGAGAATTGGAGGAATCGAAGGTAAAGATCACGAGTTGGGATAAGAACAATTTACTGGAAACAGCAATGAGATAAGAAAACGAACAATAACAGCAACGATATTAGTAACAAAAGTGTACGAGAGAGGCAAATGATTCTCATGCAAAACGCTCAGAATCGGGGTTACCCCACCGCTCCCACCCCGCACTTACCGGACCAGAAGGAATCCCTTCTCTTCTCACAGGATGAAACTCCCTTCCCCACAACCCCAGTCCTGGCAATGACCTGAGAGGATAGCAGAGCAACCTCTGGGCCCTGGCCATGCCTTCTCTGGCTACTGCAAAAATTAACTCTGTCCAGGCAGGAACCAGGACAGCCTGTGTGTCTATCTGTGTGTTCATGTCAAAGCGTGTGTATGTGTGTGCCTGTCTGTGTGCAGCCGTGTGTCTGTCTGCCCGTTTCTGTGGGAGCGCGTGTGTCCGTGTGTGTGTGAAACTGTGTGTGAGTGGGCTGCGCGGGAGAGGCTGCGCTGCGGTGCCTTGTGT
>NW_008239080.1:4870125-4870483 GCF_000691975.1 Corvus brachyrhynchos | reverse complement strand
CTGAAGCCGCGAGGCGGAGGTGCTGCCCGGCTCTCCCGGCGCTGCTCTCTTCCCTCCCCCCCCGGCGCCCTGCGCAGCCCGCGATACCTCCCCCGAGCTCCGCCGCGCCCCCCGGGCTCCTCGGCCCTCCGAGGTCCGGGGAGACGCCCCGCTAAAGCGGTGCTGCGCCGGCAGCGTGGTCGTGCCGGAGCTGCCAGACAGCTTCTCCCCTGAGGATGTGATCAGAGCATCAGCGACCGGGCACCGCTGCTCACAGACCGCGCCGAAAATGTCTGGTCGTGCCTGCTGCGCGCAGCTGGAGAGGGCGCAGCAGGGGCCCGGAGGTCCTGTGGGGAAGGGGCGATCTCTGTCGAGGAAT
>NW_008239080.1:4781668-4870098 GCF_000691975.1 Corvus brachyrhynchos | reverse complement strand
CGTCCTGCTGCTCCAGGAGCTGCTCTCTGCAGCTCCCACGGCCCCGCCTGACAGAATTACAGCTTTTATGCAATTAAAGGGTCTACAGCTGGGGTAAATAAAATTGATTTTAATTAGAATTTAAGTATACATTTACTTTAGGTTGTATTTATTCAGGATTTCCCCCCAACAGACCATACAGTAATGTGTTTTGATTTTGAAAGTAAACAAAAGATGCCTAACTCAACTCGTTAAAACTCCATTTGTGGGACCTCAAGAGCAAGCAGTCTATGGCACCATACAGCATTTTGTGCTCAACCCCTATGGCACATTCTATCTTAGTATGTACCACTAATACTACTAACTTAATATTTATTCTAATGAAATAGACAGTTGTAGCAATAATACATTTGTAAATGGCCTAATAGTGTTCATGTCAAGATTTTTTTGGTGTGGTGCTTAGATTTTGTTTGTTTGTTTGTGGTTTTGTTTTGGTTGGGGGGAGTTGGCAGAGGAAGAAGGAATGAAGAAAGAAAAATCGAGGCAAAAACTTCTTAATGGCATCCACAAGGTTTTGAATGTGTTGTACAGACATAAAATAAAATTACAGACATTACTTAAAAATTTGGTCTGCGATGTTTTCAAAATCCTAAGGTGCATGCAGGCAACATTTATGCAATTTCCACTCAGCATGCAGATAATTGAGGTATTGCAAGTGTTTACAAAAACATGTAGACAATGTCGGTGACCGATGCCTTATTATTCTATAGTATTTCCAGAAGTGAGTGGTATAATACCTGAGAACCAATCTCCCTGCTGAGACAGAATAGGAGCAGGAAAATGGTTGATTTCAGCAAACTTACAAAACACTGAAGAAGCAGAGAAGACTGAAAGCAGAACTGAAAGGTTTAATAATCAGATTTTACTACAAATTTTGTGTGGGGATAAAAGGAAGACATAAGTCCTTCTTTAAAAAACAAATGAAACAAAAGCACAGAACTAAGATAGTTTATTAATAATTTACCCTGATTCAATTTACCGCATGAATAGTTCTCCTTTCCTGTTTAACAGCATAGCAAGAAATGGCAGTGTTTGCAACACAGCTCAGAACTGGCTTGCTCAAGAGATCACCTATGTCATCAGATTGCACTTCTGCACCTCTGTTTTTCCAAATAATTCAGGCTGGTGCTCCTCTAGTTCAGAAATAGAGAAGACTGGTGATAAGTGTGTTCTCTTAAAGCAACTTCAAGATGAATGTAAGCCATCCCCTCAGAAGTAATCCTGGTCTGGTAGCTTTCAAAACACAACATGTATATGGAAAATGAATTTTGGGGGTTTTCCATCTGAGGTGTTATAAGAATAGTGTTACTTTAGTCTGTTTAATTGTACTTAACCTACTTAGATCACAGGAAGCTTCTATTTAAACACCTTTAATTTTATTAAACAGTGGGAATACTAAATTTATTAAACTGTTTTCTGGTCAAAGGAGTAGACAGCAGGTTTCATTGCACATCTTTTCACAGCAAACTAGACAGAAACAAGTTCCCTGTAAGTTCATTTTTCAAAACTTACAAAATTAAATTGACTTTCAGTGATACTTAGGTTGCAAAGCCACTGAGATACCTTTCTGAATTTTACCTTATACCTCATTAATAAAAAAAAGAGGCATTAAAATCTGTCAGACAGGAAATATAGACCTCTAATGACATCAAACATGACTTCATTGCTAGTTGGAGATAAATTTTTTTCACAGCTACTAAAAACCAAAGACACATTTTACAACACTTTAGTTTGAAGTATCAAGCCAAATTGAAGTTTATCTGTACTATATTTTATTGCTAAGTCTGATATTGAAGTGGATCACAGCATACCAGATTGCAGTTTATTCAAAGAGAGAACGGGTAACAATCATTATGTATTTTTGCCAGTGCTGTCCAAATGCATTGTATTATCATGTAGAACTGAAGTCAAAAGGCAGTGGAAGCAAACAATTGAAGGAAAACCTCCAAACTTTGCAAATGCTTCTTCAAAAATTATTAAATCTTTTGACAATATGCAGCAGAATGAATGGTCAGTGTGAGCACAATTACAATGAATTACCCTTCTGACACATACAATAAAGTTGATACAATAATTTAAATGAGTAGGTAACTATATGTGTGTGAGTATACGTAGGACCTCATACATCAAAAAATCAGAATAATCAGGAGTTTTCAATTTGCTTTCAAATTTCTTTACCAGTTCATTTGCTTTAGGTATTGGTAAGGGTTATCTGGTTCCTGAACTAACTGCAGATGAGCATTAAAAAAATAAATAGGGACTTTCTTCTATAATCTAAGTAACCATCTCCTTCTCTGAAAGTAGAATTATAATTGACAATATAAGGAATAAAGAAGCAGCAGTACATATGCAAAAAAAGAGGGAATGGCCCCACCTCCTTTACTACAGTTTGTTTAATTCCTTCCTGGAATACAGTCTGTACCCAGGCTCCATCTGATCTCTGCATGCTGGCCTGTGGATACCAGTTCTTGTACCTTGTGGCTTCATGGTTTGATTATGGGGCACCTGAACATGCACAGGCTGTCAGCACAAAGCTTGTTTCCACATAACAACACTCAGATGGTTGTACTGGGCTTTGGCCAGTGGTGGGTCCGGATGGAAGTGGCTACACCCTCTCCTCGTAGAGGTCAGCCCTGAAGACTCCTGCACTGCCAACATCTTGACATGTAATCCAGAAGGGAAGTGTGCATCAGCAAGTGCACAAGTCACTGTAGATCATCTTCAGACTACTCCAGGCACAGCAAAAGACTCAGCCGTATATGGTCCAACACGCAGATGGTTGATCTCTGTGGTAAGTCTCTGATTTCAGCAGAGTTTTGGTGTCTCCACTCATACAACTGAATAAACACTGATTTTCTTAAATAGGAACATTTCTTACAGATTAGTCATTAATCCGTACAAATCAAATAATTCAGCTGCAGTTTAAAAATATATCAGTACTTACTTATTTCCTTTCAGGATATTAAATAGTTTCCTAAACTCAGTGTGCCTATGACCCCAGGAGAGTTCAGTGTGAGTTCCAGGTGTAAAACAAATTCTGCCTTATGCTATAACTGGGTTTATGACACCCACGTTACAAGTTCTTAGTTCATCAAAACACATAAAATAAAAATATGTATGTTATAGCTCTAGTTCATATTAGCATTCTTGCAATGTTGTAAAGAAGTAACAGAAAATGTAACTCAGGGTAAATACCATGGAAGATAACATAACTTCACTGAAAGATCTCCATTATTAATTTGGGATAATTTTAAACAGAATAATAAAATACAAAATAGCAACTGAACACAGAAAAAAATGCTTAGCTAGAAACAAACAGCAAAGAATAGAATGCAATCTAGAATGTCTATCTTCTTTCTTCCTTGTGATGATAACAAAACTGACAGAGAAATCTTGACTCTATAACATAACTGTAATTTTCTCCTCTCCACATGGAGGTAAACACCAGACCTTATATTTTGCTTGCTTATGTTTGAAGTTCTACTTATACTGTTGTTTCTGACCTTTATATTATATCTTATCCATTGAGGGTAACTCAAAAGCTTCCACAAAAATCTTCTCCATGATCATAGCACAGTCTCCATTCACCTGTCCTCTCTAATCTCACTGCAATCAATAAGCCTGAATTTCTCTTTCAACATCACCCCCAAGATTTAGAGCTGTTCCTTTTCATATAAAACCTCTGTTTACATGGCTTTCTGCTTTCCTTTGCACATGATGCAAAATCATTCCTTTTAAACCTTTCTTTTACTTTTTCCCTTTCTGCTTATTGTTTCCACTGTCCTTTCCCAGTATGCAAGTCTCCCTTTAATACAAATTTCTCCCTTGAAGGATAACAACAAGAAGCAGAAGAACTAAGGGGCAAACTGAGGTACAAAGAAGGTGATATGTAGTTTAGAATAATTGAGTTACAGTTTCCAGACTCCTAGGACTCTTCTTTGAGCTAATCCTTCAGTTCATAGTTATGCGCCAACTATTCAGCACAGCAAATTAGAGAAATTGGTAGTCTCACGGAGCTTTAGGCATGCAAAAATCACGTCTGAGTCTAGTCCAGTCACCACAGACACTCTTTACAGTCAGGAGGTTGAAACAGGCTCTCACAGCATTTATTCATCTGACCTGCAAGTACCTATCTTTGGTTAAGATGAGTCATCCTATGCAAAATCTGATTTCTCTCCACTGGATATAAAGTCAGTAACTAGATTAGATGTAAGCATCTATCTTGTAGATAACAACATTACTACAAATGAATTTCAACAGATTTCAGTAGTGTATGACAATAGAGTCCTGAGGACTTTCTCATTATATAACAGATGAAGGAGCAAAAAAATAAGTCTTCCAAAAAGTGCACGTGTTTGCATGACAGTATGTATTCTACTTCAGGCATATAGAGGCAGAAAGAGAGAGCATGCTCAAAACAAAATGACAGAATTTATTTGAGAAAAAAAGATGAGAGATGCATACATATCATTTATTTAAGATGTAAGTAAATGTCCAAATGCACAAAGAAAATACTGTATCCAAATGAGAATAAAATTGTTTAGAGGATGCAAAAGATATAAGATAGAAATAAGGAGATTATGTTACACATAGGAAAATGTATAATGAATACAACAAGCTACTTTTACCATTTCATTTAGCAAGTGAAATTTCATCAGAATTAGAAAGCAAAGAAAAGGAAACTTGTAGGTATGGATACAAGAAATCTGGTAATACAATATAGTTCTGCTTTCCTGCGGGTTTGTTTTGCTTTGTTTTGGGGATTTGGTGGGGTTTGGTTGGTTGGTTGGTTGATTTGGGGGTTGGTGATTTTTTTGCGGGGTTTGTTGGGGGGGTTTTTCAGTGCATTCATAGATTTTTATCCAGTTTTGGTTTAAGTTCTGTTCAGAGAATATTTATCTGTAATTGATTAATTACCAGCTTGATTAGTTAACTTTGCTTACTTAAGAAGGATACAATGGAGACAACTGTCTGATCTCAATTATTTTATTGATCAGGTACACAAAGCCCAAATCCAGGCGATGAGATAAAATTATTTGTTATTAATCCACTGGTCTGTTGCAATTTTGCAAAACCTGAAATGAGGCAAATTTGGCAAATGATTTAATATAAGCCTATTTATACATTTACAATGTAGAAGTCTAGAGAATTTAGCCAGTTCCCACTTACTCATCAGAAGTGTAGAAGTATAAATGGAAAATTCCAGACAAATCACTCACAGATGGTATTCATCTGGCAATCTTAAAATGAGATATATAAAACTACAGGACATTCAACTCATCAACAAACTGAACAGAGAAGAAAATTCTCCACTAACCAAGTTTCAAGATACTTGATGATATTAAAAGGTCAGAAAGAGCTCAACTAACTCTCCAAACCATAGTCAAGCATTATGGCAATTTTGTTCAAAAGGAAATGTGACATGGGGAAAAGTGTGACACTATACAGCATCTTTATCAATTCATATACTCTTAAGCATAACGTTATAGATTTGTATATTAAAAGCCCATTTCAAGTGTATAATACTAGCAAACTTACTGTTTAAAAAAAATGCTACATGCTAAATACAGGATTAGAAGTTATTACCCTCCAGGACCTTTGAAGAGAGAAACTTTGGAATATTAAAAGAACCTAAATATCTCCACTTTCTTTATCCAGAACTATTTTAGGCAGAACATTTCAGTAGGAACCTTAAGAATCCTCTATGTATCTAATTCAGGATTAAATGCAGGTGTCATCACCAGTATGGATATAAACAAACAAACAAAAAACCATGAAAAATATTTTCTTTCAACAATGTATATTCTAGTTCATCAGATGAAGTAAAGTAATATTCATCCCACTCATAAGGATTTGTCTGTTTTTAAAGAAGTCATCGAATCAATAGTTCACATATGTTTCAGTCTTACTGGATCACAACACAAACATTTTCTTGAAATATCGCTGAATAATAAAAAAGCAGATGTTTATAAGAAAAAAATAATTTGAAAATCACATTAGAATTTTATTAGCTGTAAATCATGGCACAATGTTATAAATTATTTCACAATTTATTTGATCAAAACTGAGCATATCTGAATGTAATATTTTAATGCGTAACAGGAGACAGATTTCCAGTTCCGACGAATAAAGAACGGTAACAGCTTTTTTAGTCATTTTTTCTCAAAGTTCTCCATGAAAAGGCTTTCAAATTAACAGGTTTTCATTTAGATAAGAGCACTTTGACTCCTAAATATTCATAGTCCGCAATGAGCATTTGCATCCATAAAATTTAGAATAACCAATATGAACCCAAATTTTAAAACCTTCAGATCATGAGGAATTTCAAAACTTTCAAAACTTACCCTTTCTCCTTGCTTCTTAATGTTAGCAAAGGCATTTAACGCTTCCAAATGTTACTTTTTTGGAGAATTTGCCAGAATTTGGTTGAACTCCTCATAGGTCTCTTAGAGATGTGCATAATAAATGCAGAAGATAAGGAAAATCAAAACTTAGGAAATTTAAAAAGCAGACAAACACATAGCAAGTTTGTGGTTTTGGCAGTGCCTGACTAGCTCCAGTAAGAGTAAACAAAGTAATAAGAACAAAAATGTTAAAAGCTCAGCAAATGTTGTCAAATCTGCTCAAAGTGATGGAGTTTATTTGCTGTTTGTGCCAGAGCAAATGGGTTTGCTTTATTTCAGGAGCTGGGCTGTATTAATCTCAACTATTGCAAAGCTCAGTTCACCCATGGAGCAAATGGATGATGATTCATTCTTTTCCTAAATAGAGTATTAAGTGCAGTCTCATCTTGCAATTATTTCATTTTCCAAATAATTCATTCCAAAGCTCTAGGATCTAACTCCATGATTATATAATTTCTTTCAGAGCAGATGAAATTTCAGGATAGATCATACCACTGTTACCTATGTTTAAGCACTGTCCCAGTTCAGTCAGTATCCTACTAATTTTATTCAATGACTGAACAACAATATAGCCTTCTGATCTTCATTTTACAGGATTTTGTTCTATTATTTTAAACCTTGACATCTCAAGGGTGAGTCAAACTTACAGATTTACCAAAAAACCCCCAAAAAGTATTAATTACTATGCATTTCTATAAATTTCATGCACTGTACACAGATAGGAAATTAGAAATTGTTAAATTAAAAACTTGTGAGAAACTTCACACAATAATACTTTCCAAACTACCTAAATGTCAGCTGCCTAAGAGTTCCTCAAATATAATTACACTTTATTTTTAAATACATAGCCTGACGAATTTGAAGAGATTTGTTAAAAAATAATTTTTAAATGAATTACGCCAAACTTTTCTCTGCTCCTGTATTTTCAATTCTCTTTTTCATATTCAGATACCTTGTTTTAAACATAACTTGCTCATGACAACACAACAAAACAAACATTTTAAATGCAGAATGGACATATATTGAAGACCTTCAGAATCATTTCACCAGACTGCCCACACCATGGAAGTCCTGTGCAAGCACAGAGTAACTGCAATATTTACAATATTAATTGAGTCCTTTAATGATGTTTCCAAAAGTTCTCTTCTGAAGCCCACTTAAAAAAAAAAAAAAAAGATATTGTCATCAATGCAAGTTTTTAAAATTTTCAGTGATGTTTTTCTCTCTTTTTTTTTTTTTTCTGGCATCCTTACGTGAATGACCATTGGTTTTAATATGAGTATTGTCATTGACAATGGACTTTGACTCAGGCACAAGGCCACTGCAGCAGATGTACTCCAATCTGCTGGAACTGCTGTCATGCACCAGCACTGCATTCCACTGACTCTGGATGAATTTTGTGCTGGTCTTAAAAATTAAGGAGGGTGAGTATTTCTCTGCCATAAAAAATGAAAGAGATTGGGTTTTCTTCTTCAGGCAGACTTATTTAGGCACTTATTTTTCGGAACTTAAATATTTTTCAAAAAAACATATGTTGAGGCATCAGACTATGTCAGATTGATGATTTCATTAATTTATATTCCCAGTAATTCAGAACAATTGCCATTTCATTCATCTTTTTTCCTTTTCCATTATATAAATTTCAATTTATATATCAGATGAACTGGTCATGCTGTTAGTCATCTTGACTAGTGACTTTTTAAAATAATTCCACATGTCTTTGTACTTGGTTTGTGTGATCAGATTTTGGTAGCAGCAGGTCTACAGGGGTGAATTCTCTGAGAAGCTGCCAGAAGCCTCTCCCATATCAATAGAGCCAATGCCAGCCATAGGATGGACATGCCACTGGCCAGGGCTGGGCCAATCAGGAATGACAGTAATACCTCTGGGATAACATATTTTAGAAGGAAACAAAAGTTATTGGGCAGATGCAATAATGGCCAGGGGAGAGCAGGGTGAGAATATTTAAGAAGAACAACTCTGCAGACACCAAGGTCAGTGGAGAAGGAGGGGCAGGAGGTGCTCCAGGCGCTGGAACTGAGATTCCCCTGCTGCCCATGCTGCAGATCATGGAGGAACAAAGACCCACCCACAATCCATGGAGGAACTCCCACTGGCTGTGGGTCACAGCCCGAAAGCTGTGACCTTGTGGGAAGCCCATCCTGGAAGAGGCTCCTGGTGGGACCTGTGGACCTGTGGAGAGAGGAGCCCGCGCTGCAGCAGGTTTGCTGGCAGGACTTGTGACTTCATCGGGACTCACACTGGAGCAGGCTGTGACAAACTGTAGCTCACGGGAAGAACTCACAACGGAGCAGGGAAGAACTCCTCTCCATAAGAACGAAATAGTGGCAGAAACAATGTGATGAACTAAACTAACCATAATCTCCCATTCCCTGTCTCCCTGCACTGCTCAGGGGCAGGAAATAGAGAATGACTAATAAAGTTAAGCCTAGGAAGGAGGGAGGGGTGGGGAGAAGGTGTTTTATGATTTGTTTTACTCCTCAATTATCCTGTTCTGAATTCAGTTGTTAATAAATTGAACTAATTTCCATAAGCCAGCTCTGTTTTGGCTGTGACATAACTGTTGAGTGATTTCTCTCTGCCATTATCCCAACTTATGAACTTCTTGTTATATTTTCTCTCCCCTGTCCAGCTGAGGAGGGGAGTGATGGAGTGGCTTTGGTGGGCAGCTGGCATTCAACGGTCTTCTATTTGAAGAGTTAAAAAGTTCCACTGTGCTTGCTTTTTTTCCCTTTATATATATATGTATATATAAATTAAATAACTGGTCTTCTTATGTTTAGTCTCTACACTGCTGCCTGTCTTCTGCTAACCAAACTGCTTTTTTATCCTCTTGTATTAATCTGTGTCCTGAGAATCCTGTAAGAAGCATATGTGTAGCTGAGAGAGACTGCTGAATGTTAAATGCATAACAGCAAAATAACGTTATATCTCCTTTTAAGCTCATTTCTGCTTATACTTTTTTCTACCATAAACAGCAATTTCTACATTTAAATGCAAGAAAAATATGGGAAGACAGGTGTAAGGAAGGGACAAAATGAGGTTTCTTAACAAACTGGGAACTTAGGTAGGTACATAAGAATAAGCTTAAAGCTGTGCTGAATAATGTACTGGCTCTTTCTCTTCAAGAGAGGGTAGATGTCTTACCAAACTACTCAATTGTTCTCTGTAAGACACAGAGAACTTAATCTCTTTTAGCTGATCGTATGGTTTTCTCATGTCAGTAACGCATCTGTTGGAAAAAATAATCAATCCATATTCTACTATACTGAGGTTATGTGTTTCTACTGAGCACAGATTTGGATACATTACCATAAAAAACCTAGTCTCTGATGGCTGAAAGCAACCCCTAATTTAGCAGAAATTTCTGCTAATTTAGCAGAAAAACTGCACATATTCCCATAAAATAGGGGAATTTTTCCAATAGGGCATTGGAAAAAAAAAAACCTGTCAATTTTGCCAGCTTCCCTTGTTTCAGGTTTACAAATGTCCTGGTTTAAGCAGAGAGGTTGTCCTGGTTTAAATACAGTCTATTTACTGTAAGGAATACTTCACAAGGTTGGAAGTAGGTAACTTCAAGAAAGACCAGATACCAGCTATAGAATTTCTGCATTGACTCGCTTACCTTTCATTTTCCCAAGGCGCATGGCTTTGGGCATGTGAATCTGATGGCTGCATCTGATTAGATAGAGAAAATCCTTTGACAGAAACAGAAAAAGTTACCCACATTTCTGACTTAGGACTGTAGTCTATGTTTGATTAGAAGTCACATTATAATTTATAAATCAGATTTTATTTACTTAAGGAAGAAGTTTCCAATTGTTAACGTGTTGGGGATTTTCCCCCTCAGCTTATGCTTACTAAGAGCATGCTTAAAGAGAGACACCACTGCCTCCCTATGCAAGAGACTGTGCTGCAATCATCAAATTGTTGTTAACTTTCTTAGGCACCTTAGAAGAAAGTTAACAACATTGGAAATAGTGGATTTTTTTCAAATCCTCTCAACCTCATCAGGTTCCCTGTTCCTTTGAATTGATTTTATCTGGTTGCCTTCTGACCTTTCACAAGAAATTTATTCTGGTTTGGCACAAAGGGGAAGGATAAGTAGCAATTGGAACTATCAGTTATCCAACACTGACTTCACCTGTTCACCAAAGTTCTTTGCAATTTTTCAGCACTCCTACGTGATGTTTTCAGTATTTTCAAGAATTCAGTTTGATCACTTGATGGCAGGAAAAGTCCTATTTTTTACATCAGTAACTTGGTAGATGATAGATTTAATGTGCTGTTATCAGGTTTGTTTTTAAAAAGGCCCTATAAAAATGAAGGAAGAGAGCTTCAGACTGGGGTGAGAGGAGAAGAGGTGGAACTCCTGTGAGTTGCTCACTGTGGCTCCATATGAATTCTTCATCAGTATTGGTGTTCTACTGTGTGCTTTTACCTGCTAAAGGCTGCTCACAGGCTAGAAATTCATCTTTGATAGAAGGAATAAATAATTCTAGGGTGGGAGGAGTAGAAAATAGACTTTACTCAAAATCTCGGTATACATATTGGGAAAAGGGAAAATAACTAATGGCCCAGAAAAAAATAGGTATCTTCTTGTTTTTGTGGCTCTTCTTTGACTATTTGGCAGTTTTTTCCCTATAGTCTATGCTTGCTTTAGGCTTAAGAAGAAATTGTTTTAATTTAAGAAGCAGCTAGTCTGACTATGCTATTCTTTTTACTTCCTCAGATACTGTTAGTTTATATGAAGTCAATGTCCAGCTAAAAAGGAATTCAATAACTGTATTTATGCCAAAATAACTTATTGCAGCATCAGATAAAAACAATCCAATTAAAAAGTAAAAAGGAATAATCTGGTACCTCATGAGTCAGATCAGATAAACACAGGTAAAAAGCTGCCAAAAATGGAAAAAGACCAGTGGTCTTGGCCGTAAAATTACACTCCTCAGAAGCTAAAGCAGTCCCTTCTTCACAGGTATCCTATAGACATTCAGGTCTGGTCTGTGTTTAAAAAAAAAAAAGAAGAAGAAGAAGAAGAAGAAGTGTATTTCTTTCCTCATTAAGCTCTGCCTTGGGCTCTATTACCTTAGTTTTTTTCAGTGGGTCTCCTAGGAACAATGTATATGTTACCAGGACATAAGCATGCCCAGGGTCCCTCATGTGTTCCTTGTATGCTTACAGCTATCACTGACAGTGGCTTTGAAGCTAGCAGTGACTGCCCTGGGTCTGTCCTTCTAAATTTATTTTTCTTTATTCTTCCACTGGGTGCTGCAGGACAAAATTATTGTATGCTATTTACTGCATTTGTATTCAAATAGTTCTGTAAGACCTTTCCATCTGCCAATGCTTGCGGTAGCTGTGAGAGCTATCCCCAATACTTGGCAGTCATTCTTCTATTCAAGAGGGAGAAACTAAGTACATATGAGCTATCAGTGACCTCAGCATGATTTCAGAGCCCCCAGTTTCCAAAAGTGAACTACAGGTCCAAGAACACTCCTAATGTAGGTATCTATGTAGAAAACATTAGAGTGGCATTGCAAAGCTGCCACAGCAGCAGTGTGACAGCTGACTGTACAGCCAATGCTGCAGTTCAGCTGAGAAGGATGACTCATTTCTGCACAAGCAGAGGTCCTTTGAACTGAAGATTTTCAACCCCCACGGCCGGGGTTAGCCCCTTGCACAGCTCTGTGACAGTCTATTTCCTCATTGAAATTCTGGAGTCACGGTTGATCACACATTCAAGATGATAAGAGTCTACCCTGCAGAGTGGAACTGCTTCACTAAGAAGTCTTTTTGTTAGTTCCTATCAGAAAGCTAGCATTAACATGTCCTAAGATCCTTGTCAAGGCAAAAGCAAGGTTTTTCTGAAGAATATTCTGTTGGTGGAGGTGAATGAAAGCCTAGGAGACAACCATACTTCACCCACTAAAACATGATTAAGGAGACAAACTTATAGGTAAAAGCAATTGTTTTATTCAATCTTTAGGTAGTGAGACATTTTAAAGCACCTGAATTCAAAACCAAGACAGTAGCTAAACTGCAAGGGATACTGCCGAAACATTGATTCTTTAAATTGCTGATAAAGATGTCTCAAACATCTGTTAAGAACAAAATAAGCTTTAAGCCTGTGAGGACTAGGAGAGAAGTAAAGGTTGCACTGGCTGTCTCACAAAAAGGTAACCCTACTGCTGGCTAAAGAGGATGAATCTTTAAAACAACTGATATTTGTACCTAAAATACAGAGCCTTATGGGGTTTAAAACTTTTAGGGTGTTTTATATCTACACTCCCATCTGACCCATACGCCTTGCTGCCCCTGGTCTGCAAGCCATCATTCAGTGGGTAAATACCTTGATTTTGATCTGATACAGATGTAGGTATTAAAGCAAGAGAGAGAGAAGTTTGTATTTCTGATTGTTTATTTTGTAAACTGAAGTAATTTTTTTTTCACATAAATGTGACAGGAGGGCTGGCCTGATTTTAAGAATCTAAAAAAGTACTCCCAGAGCCCTGCCTTTCCACCACATGGAAAATGCCCTCAGGGCATTGGAAAATTTAATAATAAACTTTAGTGATATCTAATATTATAATTAAGTAGAAGCTCACCAGATTAGTCTGAGCAATATCACATGATCCAGCTCATTATAAAATGTATTAATTTGGTTAGACTTGTAAGAAGTAACAAAAAAAGACTCCTGGAATGAATAAACTTACTAAATGAGTTTACAATGTGTGACAAATTGAGAAGATTACTGCACGGTCTCACAAGTCTATACAAAACTAAGTAAAAATTAATGATAAACAAAAATGTGCTCCCTTTGTGGTTTATTTCCATCCAGCTGCATCCAGCTATGAAAGGGCTATCAGACAAAACACTAATTAGCAGTCTGTTCGAGACAGTTTTAGAAAGTAATCCCTTGGCTTCCAGTATCTTTTGATACTGTCACAATTTCAGGAAAGTGCCTGGAACTGCATAGTCCCATTGCTGCTTAGGGGCAGGTGCCAGTCTGGAAGTGTGCAGGCTTGCTCTGCAATATGTGAAGGATAGAGCAGCTGGCAATGGCATCGGCATGGACTGAGTGAGACATTGGCAAGGCTGTGTCTTATCCTTTGTCTCCTTACAGTCTTCAGCAACTGGTTCCCATGTCACAGAGAAGACTCTCTAAAGCCCTAAAAACCTTTTCCTTGAAAAGCATTCCTTTCCACAGAATGTGTGTGGTGGTGGCAGCAGCCATAGCCATGTAGCCTCTATGATGTGGAATATAGCGCCCACCGCCTTTCCCGTGTATTTACTGATTTTTAGGAAAGCCAACCAAACACTAGACTTGCAGACTCCTACTATTGTGGTCTCTTCACTGTCTTCTACAATAAGGATTCCTTAGAATCCCCTCTGTTGAATCTCTTTCCTGTTTGCAGCTGTTACACGTCTGCCAGACAAAAGACCAGGCCTGTGACTTGTAGCCTCATGATTAGGGCACTTTCTAGAGAAGACAATGCACTTCCACCTCTCACATGAGCAAATGCTTAACCCCTAATACAGAGACTATCATGAAAGGAGGGATTACAACTCAGGTCTCTTCTTTCAAGTGAATGCCCTAAACTGTCAAGAGTAGAGTCTGATTTTCCTTTGGCCCAGGAAATACTGATGATACTGGATTCTTCAGGAATTTTTAACAAAGCTTTTCTTTATAAGAGTTTACAGTCTAATGACTATGCAAGGCCAACATGTATGTTCTTCAACTAAAGACATACTGATTTAGTGTGTTAGACACTCAACTGCTGAAAAAAGGGCATCATGTCTTCCAATTGTCTTTCAAAAATGGTTTGATGACTGTGATCAAGGTCAGGTGCCAAGCACCAGGAAAATATCTGTGAAATGAGCACTTCTGTTTATTTCAGGCCTATAAACCCAGTTCAGAAGGGGACAGGATTTAAAGTATAACCTACAGAAAATACTGTTTAGCTTTCCAATCATCATATTAGATTACTTGTTTCCACTAATGAAGTCCTTACTCATGGATTGCACAAAAAAATCTAGATATACTGATGAGACCTAAAGACTCTGCTGTCAAAATACAAATTAGATAATATAGAAAATAGCTTTTGTAAAAGTAGATTGTGTTTTAACATTCTGGTATTCATTTAGACATAAACTACACCTCTCAAAGCCAGCAACCTGACCTAAAGCTAGTTAGTGCTACATTCCTTAGTGGAGAGTTAACACCTTTAGAAGAGGCTTAATCTCATTTATCTTATCTGCTTTGACTGCAAAGTGAGCTTCAGTTTCTTGTTACGGTTTTGGGCAACAAGTTTGCATATACTACCATAAGCTAGATGGATTCCAGCCTCCCTGTCCAACCTCAGTAAAACCATGTCAGATCACCTGTGATTCACATTCACAGGAAGAATTTTTCAGGCCACTGTAAGCTACAATTCAGGTAACTTCAGAAAGAACTGAGGCTGACCATTGGTGAATCAACCTAAAGCCATTTTAAAACCATATCTGTCCTGAATATATCTTAACCTGGGAACTTTGCACCCCTTCCTCCACAAATATCAAAATCAGAGGATTCAACCTATGAAACTAAAAAAACCCGGAATGCTAGTAGATCTAGTAGCTTGGGTGAGGATTATTCTGTGGTCCTGTTCTTAAAATTCACAGCTCTTTCATCATTCTCTTTAACTATTCCTTTAGAGTTTGAGAGATCACTTAAGACATTCCAGTGATATTGATCCTATATCCACTTTAAGTCTTTTATACCTGGAGTTTTGCCCAGAAAAATAGTGTGTTTCAGTGATCTCAAAGCCCGTATCAAGCCTTTTATTGTAAAAGTAGGCACTTTAAAAATTTTTTTAGCTTTCTTTCTTTTTCTTGGCATTTCATAATATTGTTCTAAGGTTATATTCTAATCCTTAAAAACATTGTTACACAAATAGAGTAAACAAGAATTCAGACTGGTTCTGGGTACTATGGTTCACTTGAGAAGAAAAAAAATTAGAGCTTTTACCCTACTCAGCTATCTCAAGCATCTACTCACTAATTTGCTTTGCTCACTAGGTGTCCACTTTCCATCCCAGCCAGCAGATCATTGCTGGTCTGGGATAGTTAGACAGAAAGTTTTGCCAGTTTGTGTTGAGCTGCTGCTTGCATTTTCTCACTTTTTTTTTTTTTTTCTGGACCCCTTCTTTTTGGTAATCCTTAGTTTTCAACAACAGCTTTTCTTTCTGGAATGCCAAGTGCCCAGTTTTCCCAGTTTGTAATACTAATAATAAGAATAATCTATATGTAGCAGAAAAATTCATGGTCAGGCTTCTGACTGGTGGTTCTGTGACATGTTTCTTTATTAACTGGAGGATTTAGGATGTGCAACTTTTGTCCAGATATTATCAAAATTTACAGGTAGCATGTAGCATTTGCAGCTACCAGATAGTGGGCTTCGAACAGCTAAAACAAATAACAAAATAAAATGTATATTACCATTTTAAAAATCTAGTAGACATAGTAGATAATGCACACAAAATTTCTTTATAAAATGTCAGTGCATTCCTTTTATTTCAGGTAATTTATTTTCAAATGTTTTGAGAAATAACATAAAGATTTCTCATTGCTCTTACATGTAATTTTATGATACCTTGCATATATAATATCACAAAATCTTGGTGCAAATAACAGTGCTATCCTAAAGGGAATAGAAAGAAATTAAAATTGTTTAGTTTTCCAGTTCCAAGACAGCCTAGTATTACAGAATGAATACTTAGATCTCATTTTAGCAGATGCATAGTGATCTTCTGTTTTGGATAACTTAGAAACACTTTCCATCATGAAACATTATTGGACCCTTTTCTGGGGGTAGCTTGTTTATCTACATTTTTTGTAGAAAGTCTGACAGGGAAAAGTTCGGGTGCCAGGAAAATACCAATGGCTGATGCCAGGAAATTATCTTCAGATTTGACTGGGCAATAAACTATGGAGAATTGCTGTTTTCCTGTTGGGGCTTCCATTATTGCTTTTTGACTGGCAGCACACCAAAGCCACAGACAGTCTAAGCATTGAACCCTGCTCCTCCTGCAGCCACAATAACATCCACTGCAATGAGAAGTACTGGGGGTGTAACCTCAACCAGGGCAAAGATAGTGTGGTGGTTTAACATTACCCAGAAATTAAACTCCAAATAAGTCACTCCCCTTCTCCACGCCCCTTCCAGCAAGAGAGGGACAGAGGCAGAGACTATGAGTTAACAATTTACTGAAGGAAAACAGCAATGGAATAAGAAATGCACAGTAACATCAGCAATATTTAAAACAAAAGTATATAAAAAAGAGAAGGTGCTTTACACACACAAAGTAAGGTGTTCACCACCTCAACTTAGTTCTACATGGCCCCTGGGCCAAAGACAAGATGGCAGCCATTCCCACATGGTTCCACGTTCTCCATCTGGTTTTCCCAGACAAAGACGTCAGGCACTCCCCACAGCAAGTTCTCCTGTCCTCAAGCCTGAGGCAACAAAAAGGAATGACAGAAAAATCCCCAAAAAGCCAGATCGTCCGCACTTCACACACATTTTTTTCCTGACCACTACACACTGCTGGTTCAATTCCATGCTGCGCTGCTGCTTCAGACAGCTTCCGCCCCACTCCACCCGTCTCTGCTCAGCTCCTTTCGGCTCAGGTCAGACTTGGCTTCCCCTCTGCCACTCTGTTCTCTGCAGCTGCTTCCCACACCAGAACCACTCCTCAGCACCACGTCTTGGAGCTGCGTTCACCACCTTTTCAGAACCACATCTCCAAGCCTCATCTTGCAGGAGTGGGAAGGGGATAAGCAGCGACAGAGGATTCGGTCCACAGAACTGATCCTGGTAGCCTCCCTGATGGAGAGACTGAGACAAAATGCTGCACTTTTGGGGGTACGTTCCTTTTCCTTCCCCCTGAAACCACATCCCCAGCAATGATGTCAGTGGTATGGAAGAGCGACCTGGCCATGCCAAAACAGCATTAAGCTCTGCCCTCTCTCTGCAACCAGGACAGATGGTTATCAGATAAAGAGATATGGGCGATTAGAGAGATCTGGGAGGAATATCTAGAAGGTCCTGCTTGCAGCCTCTTCAGTCCTGAAGATTAATAGGGACATGAAGCAGACTTAGACAAAAAAAATGTAATAGACAGGAGAGCATTACATGCCATTGGACAACTGACATGAATGAACATGGATCTTTCACAGCATTTCATAAAGCATTTTATATTCCACTTAATTTTCCAAACATGACATTCAAGTTGTACTTACGATTTTGCATTATTTCTCAAAGAAAATACAGTGCTTGTGCCATGATTTACAAAGGAGATACTTACTTTTCCAAAACCCTTTTCTAGTGGCTGACTTACATCAGATGCCAATCTTTCCCCACTGCTTGTTAGCACAACTAATCCTACACCTTCAGTCATAGTGATCAAGGTCAGTGGCAAGTGTCAAATCTGAACTGATGCTGCATATGGAAGAGAGGGGGATTAGTACAGTTGCACAAGACAAAGTCTGTCATGTTTACTAGTTCTTACTTCTCTGTATTGGCATAGGCTGCTGAGATCGAAAATAGCCATTTATTAATTCAAAAATTTGTAAAAATATCTATGGATAAAGCACATTTGCTCCTGAAAGGACACAGAGATGTTTCTTAATTTTTTTTGTAAGGTCATTAATTTTCTCCATACAGTTTCACTGAGGTAGCTACAATAAGGGCAAACTCAGGGGAGTGGTTAGCAGTAGCAGGCTTAACAGGAAATGAAATATCTGCCTCAGTGGAGAATGGACAGTGGCCTCTGCTTTACTGCTATTGATCCAGTCCCACTGAGGTCAACATATGTGAGCTTACAAATATTCACATGGTTTACATTTATTGCAGTTGTTCGAAATATGTCGTGACACAAAACAATTTCTGCATTTTACCTTGTCCCACTCCTAAGTTTTACTTGCAAGATACAGAGGTCTACTTCATGCTGACCTTTTCCAAACTGAAGACTATGTATGGAGCAACTTGACAAATTAGTAGAGTTGGTACTGTAGGATTTCACTGATTTGTATTTTGGAATGGATCCATTACAGAGATCCAAGTTATTTCCACTATTTATCTTCCCTCGTTTTTATAAGAAAAAACTATACAAAATGGTTGCTGCAAATATCAATCATTTCCTTTTCCAAAAGAGTTGCAAACATACAACAAGCAGTTTTTATGAACCAGTTTTCATAGACTGTTGAAAAATGGTTGGAACATTAAAAGGGATATTCTGATTTCCAAGGTGAAAAATTTTAATATTTATAGTCATCTTCTCTTTAACAGAGTCCAATAATTTAGGATGGCTACAGCATGAATTTCAGTAAATCGGACGGTTTTGATTTAGGATATCTAATGATAGGGAATCCACAATTATGTTAATAGTGTGAATTACTAAATTTAATTTTTACTTTTAGTGGGCTGGTATCAACATTATGCTTTTTGTCTCTAAGTTATATTATTTATCATGTAATGCATGCAAAAAACCAGAGAACAGCCAGTACCAATCCTCCTAACTCAAGCTGGTCAGTTGATACCAACTGATAGGCAAACCTGAAACCTTGCAAAAAGGGTTCATCTAAAGCTCTGTTGAGAAGATGGTATTATGCTGAGCTGCACAGTTTGATTAAAGCCACTTCTTCGGGAAGAGATTTAAATTTAATTTTTAAATTTAAAAAATAGAAAAAATGTGGTATGATTGATTAAATTAGAAGATAGCAAAAGAGAAGGAATTTTCCTTTTTCATTGGAATAACAAAAAAAAGTGATGAACACACATACTATATGTGTTACAATTGCCTTCTGTATTTAATATGACCTATGTCTCTTATCTCCTACTCTGAAATATTTGAATTGTAGAGTAATTTGATACTCTTCTACATGCAAATGAATGCACAGGGCTTTGTTAGCATGAAAGGGCTGACTAGGCTGTGGGCATGACAGGAAGAACAGAGTGTCTGAAAATGATCATGTTAAAACTGCCCTAGGGGAAAGTAGTTTGAACTCATTTTAAGCAGCAGGGAAGACTGGGATGAAAAGACCAAATCCCCTTCAGCGTCAAGACAGTGCATGCTCTGTCACATTGTAATTTCAAATGTGAAATTTGGAATGCCAAGTAGTTGGAGTAATTCAGTTTCTTGTCTCAAGTCTGTGTGTACTGAGACAGGAACAAATAAGGGATATTAACAGTTAAACATTTAGACTTACCAGCATGCCTTGGAAATATTTCTGATACTATCCAAAAAGCCTATATGGTGATGCTGAACCACTGAAAACTGTACCTGAGAAAGAGAAACCCATCTCTAACTGCATTGCACCCTGTAAGTGAATATTTTTATTAATATTTAGGATAGAAAACACTAAGGTTTTAAAAGCATGTGTGGCTTTTTATTTAAAAGTGTATACTTGAAGACTTAAAAAGTTTTGCTGATAACACATGCAAAGATGTCTTTGCTGACATTTATATATATTTGACATGCAGAACTGCAACTGCACTTACACTTGTGTATATATAAAAAAAGCCTCATATAGGTCTGAATGCTATGTATTGCCAGACATTAATAAAAATATGTTTTAGCTTGACTTTCATTGTTAAGTGTGAAAATAGTACTGCAACATGCTACCCATCAATGATTGATTCCATGCATTTAGTAATGAACCTTTTACTTCTTGGTTTTCTGTTATGATGAGTTGCTGTTTTAATGAAAACCTCAGCCAAAAAATTCAAGCACTTTCACCTAAAAGCCAAATTGCTGAGAACTCCTTACAAATCAGTAAACCAACACAACTTTTACTGGCTGTAACGATCAATGCATGGTGAGGATACTGAAAACCCTGGAGGACTGTAAGGTGGGAAGAACAGACCAGACAGTTCTATGGTAATATGTGTTATGCACTTTTACCTTTAGAAATATCTCATTATAACCTCAGCTTGAAGCACAAGTTCTAACACAATACTATCCCTACTTATACAGTTGTAGCTTATATTGAATGTATTAGATTCTTATTAGTCTTCACTTAATTTTTGTTTAACAAAGATCTTTTTCTTTAAAAGTCCACCAGAATTAGAAGTCAATAATTATGCTGCAGGGGATACTTATATAGATATATATGTAAAAAACATGTCCATATCTACCCTCAACAATTTTGCTGACAAGCTGTGTGATACAATCATAATGCTGGTCCTGCAGGTGGTTCAGGGCAATCCCAAACACAAGCAGAGGCTGGAAGGAGAATGGATTGAGAGCATCTCGGCCAAAAAGGACTTGGTGGTGTTTGTGGGAAAAAAGCTCAACATGACTTGGCAACGTGCTCTTGCAGAGCAGAAAGTCAGCTGTGTCCTGGACTGCACTACAAGAAGTGTGACCAGAAGGTTGAGGGAGGGGATTCTGCCCCTCTACTCTGCTCTGGTGAGACCCCACCTGGAGTTCTGCATCAGCCCTGGGGTCTGAGCACAAGACAGACCTGGACCTGTTGGACTGAGTCCAAAGGAGGCCACTAAGTTGATCACAGAGCTGGAGCACCTCTCCTATGAAGAGAGTTTGAGAGAGCTGGGACTATTTAGTCTGGAGGAAAGACTCTGGGGATATTTTACAGCAGATCCTTTGGTGTGGGCAGGATGAGGGGAGACCTGGGGGCAGGAGTACTGTCCATGATGGTCAGGGCTCCCCATGGAGAGTTGACAAAGAAAAAAAACAATGTTCCCACCATCCCAGCCAGAAGCAGGGCAGCTGAGGGCACCTGGGCAGCACCAGCCCCAGGCGCCTTCCTGGGGATGGGCATAGGCAAGAACAGGGACAGGCCAGGACATGGACCCATGGGTGTGCCTGGAGCAGCAGGACTCATGCCTGAGCTTGATCCAGCAGGATCCATGACCAGGCAGAGCCAGGCTGTGGGGAATTGGAGACTGGCCCTGCTGGCATCACTGTGGCAGGGGCTGCTGGACCCGAGGGGCTGGTGTGGGGACCTTTGATGTAGGCAGGATGAGGGGAGGCCTGGGGGCAGGAGTGCTGTCCATGATGGTCAGAGCTGGTGGTGCCCTTAGGGACCCAGAGTACTGCTACAGAAGAAGCAGCAATTCACAGATATAGGATTTAATCTTGAAAATTCTTATGTCTTCCTTTCTGGGATTGCACATTGCTCACCAATAACTGCTGAGATGTAGGCCTGCAATTTCCAGAAATGAAATACATATTGATCTGAAAAAGCAGTGAAAACACTCTCATTTGTTTGACTTGGCAGAGACTGATCAGCATAAATGTCCTGAGTCACTGCTTACCTATGCTGAATATCACCTCCATCTGCTTAAAAAGCTTGTTAGCTTCATAACTATTTTATGAAAAGTTAAACATTGCATTTGAATATCTATAGGTTACTAGCACCCTGCACTGCTGGGTAACTGTTCATCCTGTTAGACTGTGGGAAGGGTTTGGGGCAGAGCAGCAGCCTCATCCAGCAGGATAGAATTCAGCTGGGTGCAGGGACTGGGGCCATCCTTGTTGCTAGTTAGCATGGGGTCAGTGTCCAAGTGCACATGGTGATGCTTTGGAGCCTTCTGGTCCAAAGAATGGCCTTGGCTGCTTATTTTACTAGAAGTGATGGAGCCACACAGTCTATTTATCTCCTTTACTCTAAACTACCATCTCTTATTCCCTTCATACAAATGCAAACCACCAGACATTTACCATTTTCAAGTGCTAATGAAATTAAAATTGAGCAACTTTAAAAGATTTTGTTATGTTCAAATAGCATTGTGTGTAATGCTTTCTCTACCTATTTGAGCACAAGATGTAAGCTCTGTCTTTAAAACTGCTGCATAGTTGTTAAAATGCTCCTAAAATTGTCCAGGAACACGACTCTTCCTTGCTGTAAGACAAGAATGGAAGGGTATTGTTAATCTGCATTAATTGAATTGCCTTTTTTCATTTGCAAAAATATGCACCTGCTGCACATACCAGATCGCTGAGTCTGAACTTTAAAGACTTAATAGTAGCTCATCCTGTGAACTGTTTAATATTAGAATTTGTAAATTGTCCATTTACCTTGGTTTGAATATGCACTTGCACTGATCATGACAGTAAACAACGCAGATCTTTTTAACTACCAAATAGATATTTTTTAATTTATGAAGTTAAAATAAATAGTTAAACATACAGCCAGATCCTTTTGCTTTCCAAGTTGCTTAAACCTGTGCTTTAGAGACAAATTGTTTTTATCAGTTAAGCTATAGTATAAAAAATCTCAATTAATCAGTTGAGCTAAATTAGGAAAGACATATATAATAGTGTTTGAAGTTTCACCATACACATTGCTTTCAAATGAAGCACTGTGAACACTAATCACAAATGTGTACAAAATGGAATAATCACATTAAGGAATCAGAATACCGTACTTGGTATTTTCTTATTTAGATGCACGGTGAATGTCAGACACAGTAAAATACATTGCAGCTGCTTGACAAATAATTTTACCTTCCTTAGCAATTATTATGCACAGGAATACAAGAATGAACACAAATCAATAGTTCTGTTGTATCCTTTGAATAACCAAGATGGATGAGAACATGGTGACAGTCTGCCTAGGCAACAAAAGACATGTCTTCAGTGAGTAACAGGATACATATCACAATGTTTTCCTCTGTGGGTTTAATCAAGTACATTTCTTTATTGAGTTTGGTAATGTTATACCTGTTTTTGACGAACTATTTCAACTGTTGGTTTTTCTATCACTATTATTTCATTCAAAACATTGAAGGTATTTATTATTATCTTAAATTGTTGACCCATTTACTTCTACAAATGTCCTTGTCTTCTGACAACCTTTCTTGCCCATGAATACTAGGATTGAATTGTTTCATAGCACATATTCAAAATAAAAAAAATATAAACATGTCCAAGTATTTTAGATTTTAAACAGTGCACATTTTTTGTTTTAATCTTTCAATAACAAAATCAAGTAGTATTCAGGCTCTTAATGTGCTGACCTGTGGTGATAATTCTGAAGTTCTGAGAGTATAGACACCTGTCAGTTCCAAAGCTTTCTGCCCTTTTTGGAGCCTCAAGTGTGAGAGTCAGCCAAGCATCTTAACTATTTAGGAATAATCAGTTGTACAGATAAAAGCTGAGGAAACAATTTTCTTTTCTTCAGGGCAGTATTGTAAGATGTATCATACCCCACGCTGAAGCTGATTTCTTGCTTTCCCAGAAGGGGAATCAGGAAGTAAGTAGGAAGGTGGAAAGTGGGTTTGCTGCCAAAAATGCCTTTGCTATAGTCCATAAAAAGCTGGCTTGCTCAGTTTAGGCCTTGTGTTGGGGTGCTACACTTTAAGAAAGACAAAGATTAATTGAAGAATCTAGAGAGCACTGTGATTTATAAAACATGATTTCTGGGAAAAATAAAGGGTGTGGAATTCTTAAGATCTAAGAAACAAGACTGGGGGAGAGAGTAACTTCTCAACCTTGTTTGTGGAGAGCAGTAACAGAACTAATAGACTTACAGTTTTCATTACAAAAATTTCAATTTCAAATTGAGAAAAGAAACTGTATAAATTGTAGATGTCCAGGTTTTCCTAGGAGGGGGCTGCAGTGGGGGTCTGTGAGGAGAGGCCAGGTGTGGGCAGGGCATGGTTGGTTCCAGCCGCCACAGGGCATGGCTGAGCCCATGGATAAGGTGGTGGCATCTTGGGGAAATGTATTTAAGACATTAAAACAACTGAGAGGTGGGGGAATAACAAAGTCAGAGAAGATGGTGCTCCAGGCACCATCCCAAGAGCACATATTCCCCTGCAGCCTGGGAGAGAGCATGTACTGGAGCAGATGGGTATCTCTGAAGGGGATTGTGGAAATCCCACGACTGAGCAGGAAAAAAGTGGAAGGAGGAAGTGGCGAGAAGGAAACCACAATGTACTCACCATAATGCCCATCCCTTGTGCTGCTCCATGGTTAGGGGTTTGTATAGGACTCTGAAATGAAGGAGTGAAATAGAGACTTGGAAAAGGGTGAGGATTGTTATAATTTTAATTTTTTTTTCTCATTACTTGAATCTATTTTAACTGGCAATAAAATAAATTGCTTTTGCTGAAGTCTATGTTGCCTCCAAGAGTAATTGGTAAGAGATTTCCCTGTCTTACCTCAACCCATGACCTTTCTCATCCAATTTTCTCCCTTCTCCCTGCTGAGTCAGTGAACAAGTGGGTAGGCATTTTACTGTTATGCAAGGCTAGCCCACCACAAGAACAGGTAAACAAACTTTCTATAACGCAGCAGTGAAAATGGTAAAAGGGAATGTCTGGGGAGGCTTTGGCAAGGGCTCATCTAAGATCTTTGAAACAAGGTTAAACCAACATCTACCAGCATAAGCTAGGTAGCATTAATCTTCTCTCATACCAAGCTAAACAATCTCAAAATTCTATATGTTACTTTGCTGTGATCTGGTAGTAAAGAAATATTCAGAAAAAATATATAAATTACTTCTCAGATTTTTTTTTTTTCTTCTGGAGCGTACTAAAGATCACTTTAGAAAAGACAGCTAATCTAAAAAGCAGCAGCTCCATAAAATGTGATGAAGGTTCAATTGGAATCAGTCACATCGAACTACAGTGTAGAAGAGTATGGAAACACTACTCTTTTACTTTCATAATCTGATTTCTTTAAATACCAAGAGGCTGCACACCAAATAAACGAAAACCTTTAATCTGTTTCAGCAGATGTCCTGCTGCCTTATAATTTTATTCTTCCTACATAGTTTAGGAAAGTTAAACTAAAAGATGGAAGGATACTGGAATAGTGATAGGAATATAAAATCCACCTGGAGAAAAACTACCAAAAAAAGCCTAGCTTGTTCAATTTCACATGACAGCTGAAAGAGCTTACTAAGCTCATCACTCTTAATAAATAACATATGTGGTTAAACATAAATGCAAAAAATGAGTCATTAAAAGTAAAATATAGCTTTAGCCTACAAAATAGACAACAGTAAATCACGAATATTAATGATACATCCATTTGTGCTGAAGAAGAGAAGTTTTAACCATTAGAAGAGTGACAATATCCAAATACTTCATTGCAGCCTGCAACAGATCACGTGGCCTGTGCCTGTAAGACTTAAATTAATTTACTTTGCTTAGATATTTAGAATAATTTACAATCAAAACATCAGCAGATACAAAGCATCTATCTCTGCAATACTAATCAGAGATACTGAAAATCATAGCTTTTAAAAAAATATGAAAATTGGAAATTTGATATGCACAGTGCATAGAATCAGAGGCAGTTATGTTTCATAGATTCTGAAGAAAGACGCTGTGTCTGTTTTGTTGTCTACTGAGATGTTATGATCCATTACAAAAGAGAAACTTTGCCCATTAAGAAGAAGAAATATACCTACTGCATTTCTTTCAATTATTACTTTGATATAAATATTTATAAAGCTGGACATTTTCCTGCATGAATTAGATGTAAATCATCAGGTTGTAGCTTAGCTGGATAACAGATACTTAGATAAGGCTTTTTTTATAAAGCAAGTGGAATTTTGAGAAAAAACTTTAATAATCATTCCTTATTTTGTGTTTTGTTAGCTGCTCATGGTTGAATAGCAAATATGTAAAGTACAACAGTAGATAAAAATAAGGTAATAACTTCGGTTGAAATAAATCTCAGAAAGAATCTTTTGGTATAATTGGAAAAATAACAAATCTATGTGAGCCCACAGGAAGATTTTAGAAGTTTACTCTCTTTCATGTACACATCATTACAAGTTTATTGATAATGGACTGATTCCAGAAGAACTGTCAGTTCATCAATTAACCACAACACAATCTAAATTTGTTAAATTTGAGTCATACTAATTTATTTGCATAGTTTAATTGAGTGATAATCTTTCCAAATTAATAGCTTTTCAAAGATGGTAGTTGAAATGAAGATGTTCTTCTAAAATGTCATTCCAACCATGTAGGCAGTCTTTATAGTCATATACAAGTCACTTCTTAGATTTAAAAGGAAAAAAATCCATTAATTCAGAATAATTTTGTGGCTATTTTTTCTGACTCAGAAGAGGCAGTTAAAAATACCAGAAATGCTTGTGACAGTATTTGCCAATCACACTTCATCTATGTCCTTTGGAACAACTCATTTTTACAAACCATGGTCCTTGTTGAAATGTGTATCACAGAGCAGAGCTAAAGAAATGGTAATAATGCAGAACTACCAGGTGTAGTGGGTTGATGCTGGCTGGATGCCAGGCATCCAGCAAAGCCACTCCATCCCTCCCTTCTGCAGCT
This sequence comes from Corvus brachyrhynchos, assembly GCF_000691975.1. Lineage (NCBI taxonomy): Eukaryota > Metazoa > Chordata > Aves > Passeriformes > Corvidae > Corvus > Corvus brachyrhynchos. The sequence goes on along the minus strand of NW_008239080.1, from coordinate 4,843,314 downwards.
GGACAGCAGATAGAAAATATAACAAAGAGCTCATAAGTGGAGATAAAGAGATAGAGAGATCACTCACCAAATACCATCATGGGCAAAACAGATTTGAATTAGAGAAATTGATTTAATTGCTAACAAAATCAGAGCGGGATAAAGAGAAGTAAAATAAAACCTTAAAAACACACTCCCCACCCCTCCCTCCTTCCCAGCTCTATCTCCTCCCCCCAACATTGCAGGGAAACAGGGAATGGGGGATTATGGTCAGTTCATCACACATTGTTCCTGCTGTTGATCGGGGAGAGGAATCCTTCCCCTGCTCCAGTGTGAGGCCTTCCCACAGGAGACAGTTCTCCATGAACTTCTCCAGTGTGAGTCTATCTTGCAGGCAACAGTCCTCCCCAAACTGCTGCAATGTGGGTCACTCTTTCATGGGGTGCAGTCCTTCAAGGACAGGCTACTTCAGTGTGGGCCCCTCTCTCCACAGGTCTGCAGGTCCCTGCCAAGACCCTGTTGGTCTCCCACGGGGTCACAGCCTCCTCTCAGACATCCACCTGCTCCAGCATGGGTCTCCTCCATGGGCTGCAGTTGGATCTCTCCATCCCTGTGGATCTCCCCATCCCTGTGGATCTCCATGGGCTGCAGGGGCACAGCTGCTTCACCATGGTCTTCACCAAGGGCTGCAGGGGAATCTGAGCTCCGGTGCCTGGATCTTCCCCACTCCTTCTCTCCATACCTTGGTGTCTGCATTGTTGTTCTTCTCACATGTTCTCACTCCACTCTTCTCTGACCACAATTACAACTGCACAATACCTTTTTTTTCCTTCTTAAATATGTTAGCACAGAGACATTACCATCATTTCTAATTGGCCAGCCTTGGCCAGTAGCCTGTACATTTTGGGAGCTGCCAGGGATTGTCTCTGCAGGACATGGAGGAAGCTTCTGGCAGCTTCTTGCAGAAGCCACCCCTGTAGCCCCCTCACTACCAAAGCTTGGCCATGCAAACCCAATATATCAGTATAGGTGAAAATGTTACGTGGATATCACAGATTATGGCAAGGGTGCTATCTCTGAATTGCTCCTTTACCATGATAAGCTGGCCTATGCATGTTGTTTCCATGCATGTTTACTACATGTCTCCAAACACCCATGTCTGCTTAAAATACAGATTCTTTGTTCAGATTAGAAGCTTAATTCAATCAGGCTTTGCCAAAGTATAAGAAAGATATAAAGCTACTAGATAGCATCCAAAGGAGGGCCAGTGAGGGTGGTGAAAGGTCTGGAGGTGAAGCCGTATGAGGAATGGCTGAGGTCACTTGGTCTGTTCATCCTGGAGGAGACTGAGGGGAGACCTCATTGCAGTTACAGCTTCCTCATGAGGGGAAGAGGAGACACTGATCTCTTCTCTGAGGTGACCAGTGACAGGACCTGAGGGAATGGCCTGAACGTTTGTCAGGGAGGTTTAGTTTGGGTATTAGGAAAAGGTTTTTCATTCAGAGGGTTGCTGGGCACTAGAACAGGCTCTCCAGAGAAGCGGTCACAGCACCAAGCCTGACAGAGCGCAAGAAACATTTGGATAATACTTTCAGGAACATGGTGTGATTCTTGTGGTGTCCTGTGTAGGACTTGGACTTGATGATCCTTGTGGGTCATTTCCAATTTGGGGTACTCAACAAGTCTATGATTAAATGAGAGAGTTTGAGGAGATAGTAAATATGGAATCATTACCACAAGGTATCAAAAATTTGTGCTGTAGTCCTCTCTTAAATCTATGGATAAAAAATGTTGTACTGTACAGCTGAGAAATATGGTGTTATTTTATTCAAACTGCTATGATCCACAGTTGTGCAGAACTGAAAGACTGAACAGATGGTGAAAACCTACTTAGAACAACTGCACAAGGTAAGTACAAATACTGTTTTAGAAAAATCTCCCATGCATGTCCTGTTGGAATCATGCTCCTCTAAAAATATATACCATCAATATGCCACACAAGTTTTGTATCCATATGAAATTCTTGGTTATGGAATGGGAGAATTAGAGAAAATAACAATTGCAGATCATTGAGAATAACTTCAAAGTAGAGTTCTCTGTGTATCAGAAGTCACTCTGTTTGAAACTAAGAAATTACTGTTTTGAAGTATATTATCTTAGATTATCTTAAAAGTAAGCAGACATGTTATGTTACATGGACTGCAGGGTGTGGATACAAAATCAATCAGAATCACTGCTGAAGACAGAGATATCTTGGTGTTTTGTCCTGTGTTAAGCAATCGTATATTTTGACTGATGCATGAAAAAGTGCAGGCATAAGCTGTGTATTCATGACATTCATGAAACAGCATGCTTTCTTGTCATCGGGGTAGATCTAATACTGGCTAGTTTGCCTTTTCAGCAGGTAACATCGCTATTTCTAACCAAGAAAAAGCTGAAGGTTAGAAACTGATTAGAAGGGAACATGGGAATACTGTGTGCTTTCTATGAGTCATGGAAGATTTCATGAGCTCTTTCAGAAAACTGCAGGAGTACGCTCATCACATGCATGTCTCTTAAAGTCAGTTTATCAGTGCTCTCTGGGCCAAATGGCAAGAAACTGACTTCAGCAATATTCTGCCACATAAAGTCTTCCTGTTTCAACAAGGAATATGGAGATGATCTCTACAATGTGGACTGTTACATGGACATTCAGTAGGTGACTGGATCCACAGTATCTAAAGGATCTCACTCAAAGGTGCATCTGTAAGATAATTCAGATGAATTACATCTTGTTACATGTTTTTCCACTAGTAAGGAGATCTTAGAGGCCTAAATGACATTTAATCAAGGAAAGATAATGAGCTTTTTGTTAATGGTGCACTTACACAATGAATATATATGTTGATTCCTGATAAGATCTCTTACCAACAGATACGCAAAGCTTGAGTGTTGTAACACAAAAACACATGGGAGGTCTTATCATTAAGAACATAATTATTATTACTATGTTACTAGTATATTTTAGCAAAGGTCCTAATTTAAAAAAAAAATCTGCATAAATTCTTTTTAAAAGTCATAATTAGAATTTTTTGCCTCATGTGATAGCACGCTTAAATATCAAACTCTTGATTCACTGATTATCCATCTGAAAGAAAAGTTCTATAAGGGAAAATACTGAGCAGCACTGTCTCAGCAGAAAAGGGGAAGATCCATAATGCATGTCTCTCTGTAGGCCGCTTGAAAATTAAAGTTTGATTAATAAATTTTAAGATCAAAAGGGATTAGTATGACCAATTTTTTTTTGTGAGATTCACGTGCTTGTATTTGTGCATTACATATTTCCACTCAAGAGATTTTCAGAGGTAATACCCTTCTATCCATTTATTATTTACAGAATTACAATTTTAGCTTATGATAACATAGTGTTTCACTGTGCAAGAGATAATGGAATGAAATGGGGAGTGGGGGAAACAAATTACTTAGAGATTGTTAGTAATGGCTCTACTTTGCCATTTACTTCCCATTTAGTTTGAGAGGTCAAGACAACTCTGTGAGCCTAAGCAAACGAATATAAACTTACATTGTAATCTCCCCTAATGCAGAAAATCCTACAGGCCTGTAAGTATGCAGCAAGACATTTCCTGAAAACATCAAGTTGACAGAAGGATGTTAGAAAAATTAGGGTTTTCTATGCTGGAAAGCAAGGGAATAAAAGGAGTTGAAGCATCATGACAAACCCGTAGTGGTTGAGCTAAAATTTGGTTCCTGTTGAATTGACATCTAATGACAAATTCATGAGGTACTATTAGCCATTAATAAGACAGATTTGTTGCAGGAAGATTAGACGGTGCAGTCACATAGAAAGAAAATGGCTTTAAAGTAAAGAGAAATTTTATCTCCCAACTTTTAACTTTTTTAAAAGCTTCAAAGCATTCAGATACAGCTATCAAAATCTTTATTATGTGGAAAAATTGGATCTCCTGATTTTGAAATTTAGTTATGATATTTGTAATGATTTAGAAGCTATTTATAAAGATCACTTTCTGTGGTAAGTACGTTTGTTCAATTCACAGTATCCAAATATTCCAAAATACTGGAAATGAGTATCTCTCTGGAAATTTAAAATGAAATTTCTCTGTAAAATTCAAGTATATGTTTATTAGATTTCAAGAGATTGTATCATTCTGTAAAATAAAGCAATTGACATATTATACATCAAACTTCAGCAGTACTTGCAACTTAATGGGTATTTTCTAATAAATGACTATTTCAGTTGTGTAGTGCAAGAGTGAGTTTCTGTGACATCTTCTAGAACTAAAATAAGTGCAAATGTTTAAATATATCCATTGCATCTCAAATTCACAACTGAAAATCATGGTAAGATGTTTTAAAGGGCAGTGGTGAAAGTGGGTATTTGTAACACATTTCTAGTTTTGTTGCAAATAAATCAATAACTGCAAAAAAGCTTTAGCTATCTCTTCAGAAGTCCTACCTTTGCCATTGAAAATAATCTGTGTTTTTCAGTTTTTTAATATCCCAAACTGTAAATATAAGGATGATTTCTTGGAAGCCTTAAAGAACATTCTAAGGTGGACTCCTGTTAAAAGTTGCTTAGGTCTCAACAGCTCAAGTGGAATGAGTGGAAGTCCTATTGCTCCCATAATTTGTCTTTTTCATGGCAAGATGTGTATGTTAATTCAGAAACTCTCCATTAGGCCACATTTGTGGTCTTTTTCTTCCTATCTCTTATTTGAATCAATTCCTTAATAATTTTAAGGTTTTCTATTTGATTTTTTCCCTAGCCTATTTTTCTTAGTATACTTTTCTTTTTTGGTAATTAAATTGAAAAATCAATAGATGGAAAATGTGATTTCTGGTTAGTATAGCTGCTAACAGATAATTTATTTTAAGGTCTTCAGATTTGTGTGATATGACTTACCTTCACTACTTAACAGTTTAAAGATCCCCGTCAAACCTAATAATACCCAAGGTTAATCTTTCTGAGTAAAATCCAAGAAAAGGAATTTAAATGGCATTTAAGTGAAAGGGCTTTTCCCCCCCATAAATACAGAATGCTTGCTGCTTTGATTTAATATGCATTTCAGGTTTTGAATATAAAGTTTGAATTGAATGACAACTGTGAGTTCTGCTTCTGCACAGCTCAGCACCTAAAGCCATTTACAATTCAGAAAAGAGCTCTGCTTTGCTTAGTAGGTTTTCTCAGACATTACTTAACACATGTCACAGGATCAGACTCTGAACACCATGGCAACATCCCAATTTTTAAAAGTTTAATAATTTAGAGGCAAACACACATCTAAAGGAGACTCAACCTTATGAAAACATTCAACCTCTGTCTGCTACTTCTTAGCTATGTACCTTGAAAGAATCTATTCTTAAAATAGTCTTTCAAAAATGCTATTTTGTTGCAGAGAAATTGTTCACTACTGCTGAAATTTGGCTGATGTGTAGCATGGAATTCAAGATGGAGAGAAAGTGAAAGGAAGAATGGCTAAAGTCTGTTCACACAAGTCACGCCTGGAAGATAAGACTCTAGGTCACATCTTTTCCTAAGAAGTTCTTCAGTAAAATACCGACTCAGAATTGGAAACAGAGACCAGTGATTTCCCAGGCAGTATGTCCATTACACTATAAACTGGTGTTCTCATTTCTGTTCTCACACTAGCCACTGAAGAAGAAATTTACTCTGTCGACCCTATTTGAAAACATCTGTTTTTTCTGTGGTTCACATAAGATACGAACACTCCTATTACATGTTCCTGTTTTCCATAGTCCATGCATGAGGTCAGAGACAGTCAGAAAAATGCTGTAAAGCAATGTAATCTTTCACATTGAAATGTCTAGCAGACAAGCATCCACACTCACAAATAGAATTTGAAATTTTGAGCTGGGAAATGTAGTTATTTTCCCAGGAAGTGTGAGAAACCATTAAGCAGCTCTATGGCAACAAAATTGTCCTCAAACTTAATCTTAAAATTTTGATTTTACACTTTCACCTCAGAAGAGCTCCAGACTGGGAGTTTAAGAGATTAGGCAAGGAATACAGGCTGCTGATTGCCCTCAAACCCTATGATTTGCATTACTGATTCCACGGAGTTCTGACAGAATTGCATTTCATAGACTTAACAATCAGCAAATAGTGTGGTTATTGGAACACACTATATATATAAACTATCTATGGAAAAAAATAAAGAAAACAGGAATTGTAGACTCATGTTCAAACAGCTCTAGAACTAAATTAATAATTTTCCTATTATGAGTAACCAATTTAGTAGCTGGATTATTGTACCTTAGGCATCATTGAACAAAACTTCACCAAAATCTTTAGAAGCACCAAGACCGAGAGTTTATGAATCTCAGTTGGCCTTAGAAGGCAGATAGAAAAATATACGTCCTTGGCATACATGGAATGGAGTTTTAAATATCTGAGCAAATTTCATGAAAAATTCAGGCATTAAGGACATTTAAATATTTTGTTGGATTTAACCCCAGGTGTGTAAGTGGTGGCTACGTCCTACAGGGGATTCAGCTTTATTGACTGAATTATGAGTGGCAGATACCACGGAAGATAAAACAAACTCTTTCTAACTTAAAGATTCCAACATTGTAGAAGATACAAATGAATGCATAATTATTAAATATTTGCTTGGCTGGGATCCATCTAAATTTAGTGTTTAGATACCATTCTGTATATGAAAGAGTGGTATTCATGATGCAGTGAACGTACTGATGGGAAAAATAATTTCAAATCAGAAACTTGTTGACTATGCTGTCAGTTAAACTGTCAGTGTATATTGTTAAATATAACATTTTAACTTCTATTTTCTATAATACCTACTAATATTATTTCATGCTTACCAATGGAAGACACTAAAATAGCTCCTAATATCTGCCAAGGTAAAATACTGAATGATAGAAAACCTATCTTGTGTACAGTTATTCTGGCCAGTGCTTATTTCCTAATTAGTTTATTCACTTGGTCTTTTGCTTTCTTTAATCCTGACTCCTCATCTTTATAGGGTAACTGTGCACAAAATGAATCCATTTCAGCTGCTTTACTTATGTTCCTTATGTTCCTTGAAATCCCTGCATAAATGGTCTTACACTGAATACATCACCTTGCTGGTATTTGTATGCTTGAAAGAGTAATCTTTCAAATATACTTTATGCTAAAGAAATGCAAGTGTAGTTTTCTTGCAATCAGTAAAACTGGGAACCTGAAGGGATATTTTCATAACTTTACTACCTAGAAAACGTATAGGATGCACCTAAGTCCTGATCACTTAATTTTTACATTAAATTTACATTTACACAACATTATATTCTCATGCATTCAACTGAATGCCTTCTAGTTTTTAAAAAATATTATTCTTAAAAGTAATCGTTTGATACAAAAGTGTGAACACTGATATGTTACTGTGGTTTTTACTGCTACAAATCAGTAGGAATGTACTACAATTCAAGTAGGTGTAGAGATAGTAGTCATATTGTACTCTCAGTTGGGTCATGAAATCAAGATTAATCTGTACCTTGCAAGAATAATTTCACACAGTATACCGGCTGCTTTGAATTAATTTATGAATCAAAGACTGACCCAAGCTTCTTCTCCCAAGCTTTTGACATAATGCAGGAAACCTCATCACATGAAACTCTTGACATTACTTGTGAACAGAACAGAAAAGGAAAGAATTTCTATTATTTCAATGAGAAAGAAAAAGAATAAATCCTATTTTTACTACTAAAAAATGCATATAAAGAATTTTGGATTTTGAAAGCTTTGTTTAAAATAAGTGATACTTAATTGAATTAAATTTTTACACTGCTACTCAGTGACAGAAGTCCAAAATGAAAATATGTGGGGTTTGGGGGATTTTTTTAGATAAATAGATCAATAAATATATCAGATACCTCATGTTTTACATCAATTAATTGACATACAAGAGAGGTGTCTATGATACTGCGTATTTTTGATGTGTCTGTGGCAAGAGGTTGATGTTTTAACCCCTCTAAGATAAATAGCACATTCCAAGTTCATTTCCTGCACTGACATTTGAGACACAACTGCAAACACATTCCAGTTTCAGCTGGAGTCAGTGACAAAACTCCCACTGACAGGGTTTCATCCTTCACACTTAACTGTCTGGGCTACTCTTAGTTGCATAAAGTGGTAACAGCAAAGTGGAAGCCTTTTTTCAGCAACATTTTCTCAATATTCTAATTTGCTGGTTTTTTCAATTCTAGTAAATATATGACAAATATAAAGAGGAGTCCAGCATAAAATTGTATGTCCCATCCCAGTCTAGTTGGAAGTTCAACATATTCCTGCTAGTCACTTGAATGATGGATTACTTCACAACACCTTCTGATTCACTGTGGAAGAATGACTGGTAATGATGCAGAATCTAGCAGAGATGTAACAGGCTGGTGACATCAATTTGCAGTATCTGGACTGCAAAAGGAGGCTTATTCTCCCTCTAGATCAAGGCAATGATGAAAATTGCACAAACATGGAAATAGCTGTGGAAAATAGCAAATGGAAAGAATGAAAGGTATATCATGTTCAACAGATGTTTTTCTCATGATAAGGGAAAGACAAAGGGTAGAAGGGTTGGCCAGGCCAATCTGAAGGCAATCTGAAGGATAAAAAAGGACATATTAATAAATATAAACACGCAAATAAACAAAATGTCTGCTTTAGCTATAAATAGCTCTGTGTGCAATTATACTCTTTGCAGGCTACAGGATGTTGTTTGTGAGCCACTGCTATTATAATATTAGAGACAAAAAGATCAGAAAAGTTTCAATGTGAAAGACAGCTGCTGTCCCAAAGAGATTCAGCCCTTTGGACATCAGTGAATAAAGAGCAGCCATATACTAATAAACAACCTAGTAAACAAGGCAGCACACTTATGTAAGAATTGTAGAAAAAAACACCAAACCAGTAGAATAGGGAGAGAAATATCAGAAGTTTTACACAATAAAGAAAGAACTGACAATTATTATTTTATGGATATACACTGACAATTTGCATTGTGCCTTATATTTCTCAAGTACCCTGATCTTCTAATCATTTATCCTACAAAACACTACTTTTCACCTATGAATTGCAGAGAACAAATTAGTTTTTCTCCAGAAATATTCTTTGTAGCTGACCTTGACAATCATTAACCAAGAGAGGAAGAAAAGCAGAACTGCTGCTTTAATTTATCACTTTTTTTCAAATATTGTCTCATTAAATATTACCTTATTATTTTATTTTTTTCCCTGTATATTATCTATATTTTGTGGACATTTTCCTTGTACAATTATATTTACAGCAGAATGCAGTGTCCTCTGGATAGTTTTGCCAGATATGCAATGAGAATTCCTACATATTTTTTTACCAGATGGGGATGTTTCTGAATTCATACTACGAAGGAGAAGGCATCCATAAACGTTTTTTGTTCTGAAAATTTTAATCTACTTGTTGAAAAGTGGGGGGAAAAGAATGCAAGTCATGAGAATTTTTTTTTCCTTTGGTCTCAGTAATTCCCTAGGATGGTGTCAGTTATTTAAAAATAAAAAGTTATGGAGTTTTAGAGATTTACAAGAAAATGTATTACTTGAATACTGCACTCATGGATTTATCTGGAAGCTAAAATTTGACTGCTGTAAATGGTTGGTTTTAAAAGATGCATTATTAATTTTAACTTTTTATAATATTGTGTTATGTTTTGACAGCCAAACAGCAAAACCTCAGCATGAGCAACTCCTGTTTTTATTGAGATCAACAGACAGAAACCATAAATAATTGTTTATATCCTGCTGGTAATATCAATTAGCTAGCATCATACAGAAACTACTGTAAACAAGTACAGGGTATTGTATAAGATATTCAAACATTTGAGCTACACACAAAATATTCAAGTTTGAATGTACCCACGACATAAATTTTGTCTTGTGTGCTTTTCAGGGTTAGCAGAATTTATAATGCTCAAAGGCCATTCTATTAAGACTACTTCATATTTTTATTTCTCTGTGCTCAGTGGAAACAGTAGACAATGTCAAGCATGCATTTCAAAAACAGTCATTATGATATTGAAGCTTAAATACAATGATAAACTCTGAGATACTCTGGCACGGTGCAGCCAGGAAGTGAAATTTCATCTGGAGCAGCAGCTAAATATTCGTTTTCGAAATGAAAGGAAAAGATGGCAAGTGTGCTGGAAGATATTCTCACATTTTCACATCTTTGCTACCTTTTTTTCTGCAAGGAAAATGAAGGATGGTCTAAATAACAGACCATCAGCTCAGTGCCTCGGAAACCTGGCTGTTTTCCTCCTCCACTTTTCAGTTGGCAAGTAAATCCCTGTCTTTGCACCTACTCAGACAAGACACTGTGCAGTGAGGATAACTGTTCTAACATGGACTGTGTTAGCACAGGTTGCAGATGCTTCACCTAAATTAATACACTGTGCTGTTCACTCTGTCTGAGTTGTTGATAATTGAAGTAGATGGGTCTTCATTCCAAAGAGATGACCAGTGGTCATCAAAGATAATGACTGCTCTTAGTCACCACTGAAATCAACATGAGCATTTCAGAAAATAAAACTGTGTAAGAAATTGAAAGTACTTGAAGCTTGTTATTACTGGTGAAAACGCTAACATACAGTATTTTTTTCCCCCATACTACAAGAATCTATGTCTATGCAGGCTGTGTCTTAAATTTGCTGCCATTGTCTTTGGCACAGAAATGACTGAGACAGTTAAAATAGCTTTAAGCTATCTTTACAGTCCACTAGATTGATGGTGTACTCATTGAACCAACTTAATCTGCAATCACCATCCACATTTCCAAGCCTCTTCTCAAAGACATTTCAGTACTCAAGTTTCTGGCTGTTGATGCTATGAGAGCATTTTAAATCTCTTCATTATATTGTTATGTTGTAAAGATGGGGCTCTGTCATGTCAAAATGGCACTACATTTATAGCTATCAGAAAGCAAATAACTAAATTCATTCTCACAGAAAAATGTTCACTGAGCTCCTGACATCAACTTTAACAATCAATGCTACTAACTTTAGTAAAGTCAGCAGTGTCATAGAAACCTGTTGGGTTTTTTTTTTTTTTTTTCCAAAATCATGATAATACAAACAAGGTTGAGTTCTAACATTGAGGCTGGTCCTAACATTGTCACAATCCAGCATTACCAATACTCTCTGGATGACACTGTAAGAAGATTCTATTTCTTAAAAAAAAAAAAAAAAAAATTTTAGCAATTCTATGTTGTTAAAAGTTGGCTTCATACCACACTGTGCTTCTTAAAAAACACAGTACACTTCTGATTTCAGCTCTTTGAACAACATTCAGTGATTCATTTTATGATCTTTTCAGCTGCAAGAATTAGAACTGTGAGGTACTATTCAAGACCTTGGAGTCTGGACTGTACAGAGCAGTAGTGCTCAAAAGAAAGAGAGGAAACTCAGGGAAAACTTCATGAAACTCCTAAGAACTTAACAGGGGAGGAAAAAATCTCGATGAAGAAAACCTGATACATGGTGACAACAACTTACCTTCATATTCTTAATCAGAATCACTGCCAGAGGCAGTATGTCTGAGCAAAACGAACATAAATGCTGTGAATTTCTTAGACAGAAGATCTATTGTTTAATTTCTAGTAAGTCAACCTCTGCTCTTTTGCTCTGCAAATCAATGTTTTATCACTTCCAGGATTTTGCTGGCCGTAGATATTCTGTTACTCTGGTCAGGCTACAAATCTTAGGATCCACTCCATACATTTCTTTCTAAGGGTCGTCCTACATATATAACGGAATGTGCTACACATTGACAGCTCTCTTGATGCTGTATTCCACTCAAATAATCTCTGAAGACCCGTTTCTACTTGGGGCTTTATATCCAGGAAATAACCGTCTAAAATCTGCAGTGATTGGAGGAAGCAATCCACAGAACCCACACACAGGCTATGACACTGCTGCAGTTTTCAGGCGGCTTTCGTGTTCTGGGTGTCTGGTTCTTTTACACAGTGAGTTCTCCAGGCCAGGACACATTGCTAAATTTGTAACCTGTGGTCACCAGGAGCAAATCAAAAGCAGAACAGCTATCCTGTGAGTGGAAATCAGTGTCAGTGTTCAGTTAAAAAACAGATTTGCCTGTACCCAGGCAAGTTACAAGTACTGGCTGTGCCTCTGTTCTTCGGCTTTTAAATAAAGCCAGTAATAATCTTTCCCCTTTCATCTTTCCCCTTTACTTGCACTTCTAGGAACAAGAACTGCTTCGTCTGTATTTCTCAAAATCACTTGTCAGAATCATGTTGATATTATGTTTGGGACCTCTGCAATGCACTATTTCATAAATAATCAACAAAAATTTCTATAACAGTTCTCTTCCTGGGTAGTCAATTATTCAACAGTTTTCATCTTCAGATTTAGACTAAAGCCTCTTTCTGTTCTTCACTCTCTTCTTTCTTTTGGTCTACTGATTTAATTTTTAACTGGGATTTTAAACTGGGAAATATATATATATTTAATATATATATATGTATATATATGTGTGTATATATATGTATATATATTTAATTTTATATATTTGAGAAGCATCAGAACTAGTGTACATTCTAGTGATCAAGTAAAGGTTCAACTTCTTGTCATAGACTGAAGGCAAACAGTATTGCAGTAAGGCTGAAAGAGGCACAGGTGTGCCCAGTTCAAGAAAAATTTATCCATTTCTTCTTATTACCTGTAATGAAGGTGTTTAAATAGTACTCAAACTTACAACTAAGCTAACATTAAATACTATGATATGAAAGAGAATAGGCATTTTTAGGCATTTAAAACTTTATAAATCAATATTTATTTTGACAAAAATTCAGGAAAGCAGCAACATGAAATTAAGGTTCTGACTTCAGCTCTTTGAACAACATTCAGTGATTCATTTTATGATCTTTTCAGCTGCAAGAATTAGAACTGTGAGGTACTATTCAAGACCTTTGAGCCCAGACAGTACAGAACAATAGAGCTCATATGAAAGAAAGAAAATTCAATAAAAGCTTCATGGAACTCCTAAGAACTTAAAAGGGAGGGGGAAAAACCACCAGAACAGAAACCTGATATATGGCGACAGCAACTTACCTTCATATTCTTTATCAGAATCAATTATTTAATTATTCCCAAGCAGTAATGGCCTTTCAAGCATCTAAATATGTCCAGGTAAAAGACATAGGAGCGCAATTTCTCTGGGGCTGGCACGCCATTCAGAATTGGTTTTTTCTCCTTGTTGATATTTTCTCCGAGCGTATTTGGCCACCCTTCACTACATTTGTGTATTAGTGAAGAGTGTGGCAATGGAATTACAAGGCAGGGAGCCATAATCATCCCTGCTCTGGTGTGGGCTCAGGAACAACACACAGATCTCCCCTGTGGGGTTTGCTTCTCACCACAATTTAAAAGCTTTGGGATGCCTTGCAGCTGCTCTGCCTTCTGGCACCTCTCTGTCCTTTGTTCCCAAGGCATCCCTCTGGCTGGACCCACCAAGCAGGCAGCAGTGCTATCAAGCTGCTCTCCTGGCCCTTGCTGGAAGCGCTGCTCAGGGGAGGAGAGACACATCTCCCAAAAAGGTAATGTAAAGGTGACACTAGAGAAGCCCTCTGATGCTGAGAATAATAATTTAAAAAAAGATAGAGAATTTATTTGTGAGCAGTCAAGTTCTTTGTGAGAGTGACTCAGTGGTTACCTTCAAATAAATCATGCAGTGCAGTCATTTCTACAGGAGATAAAAACTCTTGTTTCTGTTTGCTTAGTTTGACAGACTTTGTAAAAAATACTATATTCCAGAATGCAGGGCTGCTTAATGTATTTCCAAATAAAAAAAGAGAAATGTCAAAGAAAAATATTTCAACTATTTTTTGTTGATTTTTTTTCCTCACTTAGATCCCAAAACCACAAAGCACTTATGCATGAGGTTAAAATTAAATGTTACACATGTGGTTAAACATCATCCTGAATTAAGTCTTGGCTCTTCTCTTTTCCAGGAAGACTTGCCTAAACTGGTGTTTATAACTGGTGTTTATAACTGTAAGCAGATTCATAGCTTTTTGTAGCTGTTATCATTAGTGTGAAATGTAGTTATGAATCTATCATATCTACTCAAGCTCTACTGCTCTATTTTGTTTTCTTAAACAAAAAACAGTGTTAATTCTATTTAGTGACTTGGAGTCTGAATTTTTTCCTCCATTATACTGATGCAATAGCATGAAATAACAGAATAATTAAGTCTATCTACACTGTAAAAAGTGGGAGTGCCTTTCCAAGGTTCAGCGCAGCTTCTTATTAGCCCAGAATATTCTGAGTTGGAAGGCACCCATAAGGATCATTGAACACAACTCTTAAGTGAGCGGCCCATACAAGGATCAAACCCACAACTTCAGCATTATTAGGACCATGCCCCAACCAGCTGAGCCAATCTCAGTGCTGTTTGCCACCTTGGCCAGCAACCACACACATTTCTCTTTGGTGTCTGTGAAGGTGCAGCCCAGAAGTGCAGAAGGGCAGAGGGAGAGAGCACGTGGTCAGGTCTGGCACGTGGCAGGGCTGTAGGAGTCACTGGTTCTCGATGCAGTTTCTCTGGTGGATCTTGCCCATGTGGTGTGAGGACCAGGCACACACCAGGACTGAGGGTCACCAGACTAAGGCCAGCAGAAGTTTGTATATGCACCCTGATGAAGTCACTCCTTCACTGCAGGTTGGACTGGTGTTGACAGACAGGATGAGCATGAGGAGGACCTACACTAGCTGCCATTCAGTAAAGAAACTCTCATTCTGTCCCATCACTCTAAATCCTAGAGAAGAAATTCATGGCTGAGGCAGCAAACATTTCAGTGACTGGGTTACACTTGTTATTAAATGCCATATTTTATTTAAATTCAATATTATGACTGTTTAAATAAATCCCCCCATTATTTTTTCCAATCTTCACAGGAAAACAGAACTGTAAAATATTAGGAGGCACTAGCAAAAGGGATTTTAACAAAGTTTCAACGGTACAAGCTGCTAAAATTAGGTTATATTGCGAAGATTATTTCAACTGTATTTCTGTGTTAATTACTGTTACTGAAAAAAACCATTTGTGGCTTATGTATCCTTGAACTAGGCTTTTTCCATTATTATTGTGTCTGTCTACAGATTTAAAAGATTCTATTTTAGTCTGGTCCTGAACATTTTGTTGGAATTCAGTGGGCCCATGCATGAGGAAAGTGTTTACAGGATCAAACATCTCTTCTGTAAAAGTTGGCTCTGTTTTTAATGGCATGGAACTAAAGTAAAATCCTAATTAAGAAAGTGTTGCAGAATGTAGAACATAATAATGAGTCACTTTGGTTGCAAGAATAGAGTAATTGTAAAATAATTTGTACATTCAGAAAGAAATTCTTCCTTTGTTTATAAAACCACTTGCTTTTACTTCTCCTTTTTTGTACTGTATTAATAATATAAGTGTACTTTAATCTTGCTTTATTCTTTTTGAACAAAATGGCTTTTATAAATATTACATTTTGTCATCACACATTAATGCCTGTAAATGTTCAATGGTTACTGAATTTTTATAGCTGACTTCCCATTTAGTGTTGCCTTTATTATCTGTCCTTAGTTTTTGTTTAGTATTTCCTGATTAGTGATTTGATGGCATATTTATGTATGTTTTGTCTTAAAAAATCAAGTTTTGATCCATGTTAAGGTGTCTGTGCAAGAAAAATATAATACACCAAATTTTATTTCTACTTCTCAGAAAAATAATGTATTATGATCCAGAAAACACTACTGAGAACTGAAGTCTTTCCCATATTCTGCAGTCAACAGAACCAACAGGTCTTCTCTGCAATTACTGTGTCACAAAGAGAGATTTAATTGACTGTGCTCTGGGGACCTTGATTTCCCCAGACCTTCTAAAAACAGCATTAAAACCAGTGTTATTGTAGCAATGAACTGTTGGACCTCTGATGCAATTTCTAGACTACACAGCTCTAAAACCAGTAATACAAACTAGAAAAATCCAAGTCTCTTGGAGGCTTTTTGCTGAAGTAGTTACTGGGTATTCTGGAATAGCTATTCAGCAGGTGTGTGTACCCATAAAAGCTGAAGTAAATTAATTGGGAACATAAGGATACATTTCCCATTCTGAGTGTAAACAACTGGGTAATTTATTGTGCATTCTGGGTCTCAGAAAATGACTCTCCTTTTTTTTCCCTAGACAATATAAGCAACTCTTTCTTCAGAGATTCTCTTTCTACCTTTGTTTTTGTTTATTTGTTTTGCTAGTCACAGTTCAGCATCTCATCCAGGACTGCATCATTCTAAGCCTAGTGAAAACACCAAACAGAGATGGTCTTTGCCCCACAGATCAGAAATTGGGAATTTGAAAGTAAGAAATAATGTAGAGACAGACAGAGAACTAAAATCTGAGGAAACTAAGAAGCTCTAGAACTTTACATAGTAAATGCACCTAGCTGTAGTAAAAATCCTTCATTTATTTTTCTAAAAAGAGAAGTTTCGGGGACTTTCAAAAGAAAGCAGGAAAGTTTTATTGTAGGTATTGTCAGGGAGTTCACTTTAAACACTGGGGAAGAAGGAAGGAAGATATTTTGAAAAAAAATTATTTGAAAAATGAGATGGGTGAAAGACTCAGGGACAGGGCTGACATCTTCATGGTGAATGTGACATGATAGATAGGAGAGGAGAGATCATGGAAGACCCTGAAAATGAAAAAGCCTATTATGTTTTACATTATAAAGCAGAAAGAATGAGTGAAGCAATACACTGTAAGAGGTGATATGGTCAAAATGAAGACTAACAATAGTCTTTGCTTCACTGTTCCGAATAGATATGAAAAATACTGGGCTTTTGGGAAATCAGAGAGACTTGAAGTATCTAAAGTTTTTGCTTTGTGATTGAATCTTTCAGAATTGTTCAGTGCAATATACACCAGGATATCGAAGGAGATTTTTTTAAAAATAATGGTCCCTGTATTACAGTCCCAGGAGGTCTACTGAGAACTGAAAAGAAGGTAACAAACATGAGTAGGGGTAAAGAGAAAAATCTGTTTTACCTGTGTTTAACTCTGAACATTGCTAAGAAACATACCAATTAAGATCTTGGCATGCAGGGAGGTGTTTAGAATAGAATCAATTTTGAGAATTATCCACATATAGATGGTAACTCAGTACAAGTGCTAACAAATACAGCTTTGGCCCTAAAGTGTTGTCTACAGACTTACTTGCAAATCACCATGAAATTCATGCTTTTCTTGATCCTTGGTTCTTCCTTCTCCCTCTCCACAAAATAGCCTAAGTATAGCAATACAGATTGCTTAGAGCTCCTTCAGCCATCATCTATTGGTGCACCTGAAGTGAAATTCAGCTGTGTGTAAAATGTCAGACAATTTAAGCCACTTTGGGTATTAAGAGAGGAGTCTACGGAGTGCTTGGACTTTCAACTAGTCTATATTAAAAAGAAAAAATAACTTTTCTTTTATTCTGAACTGACTACCCCTTCTGGTATTTTGCCAAATGCAACAGATGCATTACTTATGTTATTCAGAGGGATATACATAGGGTCTTAAATGCATATAGACAAGATCTTGTCACTCTTTGTCATGGAAGTAAAAATCTCCTAGAGTTTTAAACTCCTAGAGTTTAAAGAGTTCATTGGTACACTGATTCCAAGCGTATAACAACCTATAAGAAGACCTCTGCTTGCCTAGTCCTAGTTTTTCATGTCACTACCCCTTTGCATTCTGGACTCTGCATTACCTATAAAAAACACACTGTAGAGAACAAAGTTAATACCACTTCTAGCAGCAGACAAAATAAGGGAAACACACCACTTTCCTCTGAGCAGAATTTTAGCACAAGCACTGCAAAAGTTTGATTGATTTATCTGAACACTGGTTTTCTTGAAAGAGGTCAGATTGGTACTTAAAGTTGCAGCTGAGTATTGTTTGAGGCCATTGATTGAGCCATATATTGTTTCAGGAAGTCTTCCAACAGCAAAATATTTTTCATGGTCGGCCAACTCCCAGAAGAAGGTGCTCTGTGACATTGAGCACCTACTGGCAACAATATAAGCTTTTCAAAGGTTAAAAACTCTCCTGTGGATGAATGTCTACCTTGCTTCATAAAAACTATTTTTTGATAACCTGACAGTGTCTTCTGCTAAGAAGTTTTCGTAGCCAACCTACGCCAGGAACACTTGACATCAGACATTACAGTGTGCCACAACAGAGCATGAGCCTGTGTATCAACAAAGGTGCTGGGTTCTTTGGAGCTCCAGCCCTTCCAGAAACCAGGGATGTTTTGCCCAGACAAGACGTCTTTGATTGCACAGGTGTTCATGCAGCTGTAAAGAGTTTCCTCTCCCTATGCCACATCAGGGTAATAGATTCCCTCTGGTCCTTTGTTAGGATATAGAACATTTAATTTATTTCACTGTCCCTTATTCACCACAACCACTGATGATTATATTCTGCATTAAAATATGAAATCACTTAAAATACAAATTTCCTGAAAGGACAAATCAATAGTATGACATTGGTCAATTAGCTGGCATGCACTTGCATGAAAGAAGAATTTGACGTACTGGTTATACCTCCTGAGCCAAACTGTTTGCATAGTTTTATGTGGATTAATTCCACATTGGTGATTAAGTAAATCCTTATTAATCCATGTGTTTGCAATAGCTGATATTTGGGGATTCCCAGACATTTCTATACTTGGTCTTTGAGTTTACCATGTAAGATAAGTATAAAAGGGTGAAAAAATCAAGGTTGATAAAAAATTTAGTGATATTAGAAATTCCTGGAACATGGTGACATTTAAAAGGGGTATTAAATATCAAACACTTTAAAAACACATCCTGCATTAACTTTAAGCAGAGTTTGACACTGCCAATTTAGGATGGAGGGTGTGAAATGGAAAGGAATTTAATACCAACCAAAGGAGGAAGGCAAAAGAAACCCTGCCCATCTCTGCTTACCATTGAAGTGCTTTTCCGCCTTCATTCCACTCTCCTTTTCCCCTGAGTGATCAGAAAGAGCATGTGTGTGTGTGAAATCATTCTGGTTTCAGTTTTCTTTGCCTGTTCTTTTCCTCTGTCCATTTTGCTGGTCGTCATAGTGACAGTGACCTCAGTCGTCTTCGTCTTTCAGGGTCTTACAAGGATTTTTTAAGCTTTCTCTTGTAACAGTGCTTTGCAATGGCAGCTTGTCCAATTCTTTAAGTGTTACTGCATTTCTTAATCTATTTGTCCCAGCAGTCTTCCCCTTTTCTGTGCTGTGTCCTGATATACTATTCAGAGCAGGCTAGAAGTGCTCAGATCACCCCAGTATCATTTTCTTTCTGATAAGACTTCCCACCATTAATCTTTCTCTTCCTAACCTTTGAGTATTATTGTACTTTGGCCTTGTCTTTGGCTAGCTTTAAAGTGATATTTTTATATCTCTTTTAGAATAAATTGACTTCTGACTAGACAGTCAGAAGTGTACTATCTCAAGCAGCTTTTGCCTGCTTTTTTTTTTTTTAAATTTCAGTCCCTTCCTCTAACTTTTGCTTATGAAAGAGTCTGACCAAGCCTGCTGTACTAGACAGGGCCAAGGTCAACCTTAAAACCACAGAAACATGAGATGCCCCTTGGCTTTTCCTCAAAACTTAATAGGCTATAGCAGAGGGGCTCCTATCATCCCTCCCTGTCAGGCTACTACTCTAACAACTGCTGCTTTAAAGGAACTAATCATTGGCAAGGAAGAACAAGCTGGGTGCTAAGTGCCCACGAAAACCTCATGATGTTCAAGAGGCCAGTGAAGGGTTCTGCATATGGATCAGAGCAACTCCAAGTACAACACAAGCTGGGCAGAGAACAGATTGAGAGCAGCCCTGCAAGAGAAGGATTTGGAGGTGTTGATTAATGAGAGGCTGGACATGACCCAGCAGTGCTCACTCCCAGCCCTGGGGGTCAATTATCTCCTGGGCTGGTCCCAAAGCAGCATGGCCAGCAGGGAGAGGGAGGGGATTCTGCCCCTCTGCTCTGCTCTGGTGAGACCCCACCTGCAGTGCTGCATCCAGCTCTGGGGCCCTCAATATAAAAAGAATGTGGGCCCATTGGAGTGAGTCTAGAGGAGGCCACAAAGGTGATGCAAGGCCTGAAGCACCTCTCCTGTGGAGACAGGCTGAGAGAGCTGAGGTTGTTCAGCTGGGAGAAGAGAAGGTTCCAGGGACACCTTATAGCCCCTTCCAGTACCAGAAGGGGGCCTGTAAGAAACCTGAAATGGACTCTTTAAAAGGGTCTGTAGTAAATAGAACAAGGGGGAATGGCCTTAAATTGAAAGAGAGTAGGTTTAGAATAGACAGACAGGGAGGTGGTGAGGCGCTGGAACAGGTTGCCCGGAGAAGTCGTGGATGCCCCATGCCTGGAAGTGTTCAAGGCCAGGTTGGATGCGGCTTTGAGAAATCCATTCTGATGGAAGGTGTCCCTGCATGGCATGGGGGTTGGGACTAGAAGATCTTTAAAGTCCCTTCCAACCCACAACATTCTATGATTCCATTATTCTGTGATTCTATGAATCTATAATTTCATGATTCTGTGCTATGTCAGGGGTGAGTGGGTCTTCTGTCACTGTATTCAGGGCTTATTACAGGGAAGGAAAGTGCATCCCTTTTGGCACAGAAAGTTGTGACTCCTTCTTGGACTAACTCTGTTTGATAGATTTGACCAAAACTTCTTTGAGTAAGGATTGAGATTTCTATGATGATTTTCATATTAGCACTCAGACAAGTTTCAGAAACAAGTTTTGTCTGTATGTTCAGTTAGTCTCAATTCAGAAATTGACAACAGACCTGAGGCACTCATATTACAGTTGCATCAATAATGCTACAGACAGCTTAAACAAGAAAATGGGTACTTAACAGTGGTTCTTTGGTAACCCTTTAAATCACAATGGTGTATATGATGTAATTGTCAATCCTCTAAACTATTATGGAATTGTAAACTACGTGGTAAGCAGTCATATGCTTCTTTTCCATAGATTCAAAAGTATCAGATCTGAGCTAGCTTATACACGTAGACATTTTAAAGATTTTAGGTATTTACTTAGTACCCAATCTTAAGTTTAAAAAAAAAGTATGTATGATAAATATATATGAAATGTATGTCTTAAACTGAAATACTGATGATAGGTGTACACAAGTGCAGCTTCAATGGATACTTGCAGCACTCTAGTGGCCGTTCTTCGTAAATGCAACACCAAAAGCTGGAAACTTCTAAAGAAAAAAACCACACCCTAGCAACAAAAATTAAAGGGCTACAGAGTTAGACATGAAAGTTCTGAAAAAGAGCAATAACATACTGTGTGCACCTAATTAAATTTAGTCAAGCAAACCTGTTTTAATTTAACAACATCCTTGCTTTGCATTAGAAATATAAAGAAAATAGTTTTCGGTGGAACGCATTATAATTTGTGGTCATTCTATCTTTTGGTGTACTATCTCACTAGTTCAAGAAAACTTAATTACTGGGAGATTTACATAACTCACTTTTCCTTCATCGCACTGACTGTAGGAGGGAAATAACAGGCACAGCACATCTGCATTAGTCAATAGATTTGTGATGAGAAGAATGTATAATATACAGCTCTGATTAACAGAGTTACTGCATGTGAATGTGCTACTGCTCTTTTGTAAGCAAGATGCTGCTGTGCTAACATAAAGTAAAATGTGTGTGACAGGAGGGGATTTGTCTTAATGACTTCAGAGATCCTCTCCAATTTTAATTTCTAAATCTAGATATAGATGCAGCATTTGTGTTCTAATTTGTGTATATATTTAAAAATATACTTGCTTCCTCCCTTTCTTTCCTTGTTCTCTCTCTTCTATGAACTTTGGACTATATAAAATATACTGTAATCAAGGCTTGAAAAATGCTAAGAAAAAGGCATGTTAAGAAAAAGGCATGTTCCCCTTGGCAAATGTCATCATGTCTGCAAAGGTCAGGCTTTTATTTCAAAACATAATTTTGCCTATTCCAGGCAAAATTATTTGCCATTCTAATTATTTTTGAGGATAATTGTCTAAATGTGAATTAAGTGGCAAGAAAACTGTCTGCCTAAGAGCTCAGACGCCTCCCCACTACTGTGTGCACTTGGATGTGTCAGCTTTTGCTGGTGTTCTTGCAGACCCTCTGGTCAGTCATGAAAACTGACAGATCATTTCCCCTCCTGGGAGTCCCTGAGCATTGTGCACACAGGCAGAGAAGCATTTCCTCCTGGGAGAAGCACACAAACATTGCTCTCTGCCAGGCAAGCACACACTAGCAAAGAGATTGTGTTACTATGCTGGTAGCAGCCAGGATGAGAGGGAAGAACAGAGAGGGTTTTCTTCAACTTTTTGGCAGTTAGAGAAAAGGCTGGTGGTCCTCACTTGCCAGGAAAGCATTGCAGCATCATAGAAAATCAGAGAAGTCAGATTTCTTATGTTCTTTACTACATGGATGTTTCACCCGTACTAATTTTCTCACTATCCTCTTTCCAGAGCATGAGAAAAGCTCAGAGAAGATTGTCGGTGCAAGGCCCTTCCAGCATGTCTTGTTGCAAATATTTCTACCTCTGAAAAAAACCCTCTTTGAGATCAATAACAAAGAAAAAGGTTTCCACCATTTAAAATTACATATCAAATATGAAAGAAGGAACAAATGTAACTCTGGAAAACATAAATTCCTTGTTTGATGGCCTGTCATTTTGTTGAAGAAAATGACAGCACCTACCAAGGAAAAAATCCAGTACAGAGGTAAATAGTTTATATTTTATTTACATGTTCTTGCTATTTTGTCTTTGAAAATTCCCTGAAGTATAAACTTTCTCCGTGGTGGCAGGAAGTGCAGGATACCAGCTGTATCCATATCAATATTTTATCCCTATGTAGGAGGAAGGCATGCTTCTGAAATGCACCTTTTCTTTTGGGGCATATCTTGTCTCATACATTTTGGTCCTGTTCACTC
Source organism: Corvus brachyrhynchos (assembly GCF_000691975.1). Classification (NCBI taxonomy): domain Eukaryota; kingdom Metazoa; phylum Chordata; class Aves; order Passeriformes; family Corvidae; genus Corvus; species Corvus brachyrhynchos. Next base: position 4,820,302 of record NW_008239080.1, on the reverse strand, counting down.
AGGGCTAGTAATCTTTTGGGCTGTAACTTCTACAAAAAGAAAAGAAGATGTATTTTTCACCTTGTACTAGAATTCAATCCCACACAATAACCCAATACAAATACCACAGTATTTACCTGTATAGGTAATCATGGTCAAAGTACAGTCTTGCAACCAGAAAGTTTTTTTCCCCAAATTACAAAGGTTACTTTTATAAACTGATCCACAGGATAGATTTAGTTTTCCATTTGTATCCACAAATCTACCATGTGAGAAAAGCCATGGCTTGTTAAGTGTATTATCCGAGCTAAAGCATAGCTCATTTCCCTGGACACTTCTGCAATTTCCATACCAGCTTCCACAGGGCTGCAGAAGGTGCCAATGAGTGCAGTGGGTGATAAGCCAAGCTACTGACTCCACTTGTCCCACCCTGTTCACACCTGGCTCATGCTTGACTGCCCCTGGATCATGAAATGATCAAGGGCACTGAGCAGTTACCCCTCTGCACAGGGGGAGCTTGGAGACAGCTTCACCCAGGAAGCCTCTGATCCTTATTCTCAGAATAACACCTCAGACTATTGTAAACTGAATCAGAAGAAAACAATATGGTTGTATGACATTTTTTCATTTGAGGCTTTAATCTATTAATAGGTCTGATTTTAAGAGAGAAGTATTCTGTTAAAATTCAACTCCTTAACCAGCAGAATTATCAGACCACAATAAAGCCACCATACCATTCCGCAGCAGGGCTCAGACTTAAAGTTTCCTTTGATACTACAAAACCTAAAGACTACAGGTTGATGACCAAGCTTACTTTTTTAAAATTCTTGTATATTTGAAATAAAATTTGACTTGTGATCCAGTGCTGAAGAATTTGCTGTCAATCATTTTCTGTTTAATTTATATCATTTAAGTAAGCAAAGTACATACCATTTTAGTTACTGCAGTGTCCAGCTCAGATATAAAGTTGAGTGCAATGAATCATTTCCCTTACAGCCCATTTTCAGTGCAGAGCTGGAGACTGACATTTGCTGCAGAGCTGACTGAGAAATTCTGTAGACAGCTTCAGAAATTTAGCTACCGTGTTGGCAAGGTCAGTGGTTAGTGCTGATGCTGGTCAATGGTCCTCAAAGTTCCTAATTCCTAGGTGATTGAAATGTTAACTAGCTCTTGTCAAAAGGGGAAAAAAAAAAAGGCCTGGAACATGATCTACTGCATCTGTCAACCTAACATCTTGGTCACTTTGAGTTTGGCACCTACATGAAAGTGTTTATTGTTTCATCAAAGGTTTCATCAATCATTTTAATGGGGACATTCAAACAGAAATTAAGGTTTTGAGACGCCTGCTTAAATGTCCTTTTAGTTGCTAAAGTTGTCATGGACATTCCTAGATTAAGTATTAGTCTTGGTCATAAAAGTGAAATAGGTATGTAGTGGGATATTTTCACATAAGGAAGAAGTGGTTGATTTAATTAACGAAAATAATACAAGATAATTATTTTTGTAAAATGTTTTTTAATAATGACACAGAAATGAATGAGAATAAAGCATCAAGAGGGGCTTTCAGGATACTAGCATTGTTATGGTTGGAACGAATATAATTAAACATGAAGTTGGAAAGCACATATGTCCTATACACTCCAAGCTCCCTCTACTGAAAGGAAATAAACACTTTTAGCATTACATTAATTTCATAGTAAATTATTTTTTTACTATGCTATTTTACAGGAAAAAATATTTGAACATGATTTGATAATTATCAGGAGTTTTATTTGTTTGATTGGATTATTTATCTATAGATAATTTATTGTCTTTTTACTTCGAATGAAACAGACATAATTAGACTGCAAGTACACCTCCTGATTGTTGGAAATGATTCATACATGTCCAGTTGTGGATTTGGGGGAGGTGATACATCTTATCAAATGTCACCATTTATGGTGAGATCCTCTATATCTGAGCCAGTCACCTTTTGCATGCTTAAACCTAATCAGACAAATGAGTATCTTTTTGGGTCTAATTCATCTCATACTAAAGCAGTCATTGAAAGCAGATCAAGATGACTGTTACCCCTAAAGTGCTGACTTCACTGCTACACTAAGAGTCAAGGGTGAATGGCTCACACACACTCATATATAAAGCTTGACGAATAAATCTATCCAGTGTGAAAATGGTATTCTGAGTAATGTAGGTGTAATGCTAACCAATAGAGTATGTTATATTAAATATCAAGTGCACAGCAACAGAAATAGTTCAGAAATAACAGTATAAATTATATGACTTCGAAACTTAAAATAAGAAAAAGTTCCCATGTGTATTTATGAAAGAATTCAAAAATCTACTAATTAGCTCAGTTTAGTAATATATAAAAGGTTGTGGCTAAATGTCTGTTAGGATTTGGTTTTCATGTAATATTAATTGGGAAGAGTATTAATCAACTATTAGTACTGTGCAAGCATACAATATTTTCTGCAATAACATTCTCACCCTCTATTCATCTATAGAGAGAAGGATGAACTGAGCTTAAAAATGTGTTTGATTAGCCTGTCTTTAGCTCCGTATGGTACCTTGAGGGTCCATAGTCCCAAAGATGATAGATATCCAATAGGTTGTTTAAAATAATGTATTTTATCCATATAATTAAGAAATTAACAAGACAGTGATGTTTTAATCTTCCTTGTTGAAGGGTATGTATTACCTTCTAAATCTAAAAAATGCATTTTCCTCAGCAGAGCTTTCTTCATGCCAGTCAGGTCAGACATAATCTACATCATAGTCCGTCTCACCACGCTCAAGTTAGCAGAGTGGACATGCAGAGAGACAAACCAGTGTCTTTGCTGAACAAGTTTGGCAGTTTTATCTTCTTGTCACAAATATAAAACTCATTGTCTTACTTGTTTTGCTGCTAAATATTACTAACTCATTTTAAATATATAATATACTGGATGTTTTACATATTAATCAAATATTGAAATATCTCCAAAGAACTTGCCTGTCAGGGCGAAGAGGGTGTTTATGAAGGATGCAACATTCCTTGCAGAAAGAGTAGAATAAGTGCTCTTTGTCCCTCTGTTACAGAGGATGTAAACTTGCATTCTAAAAAAAATCACCTTGCTTTTCAGAGCTGATACTTTCGAGCCTGAAATTACCATATTGCAATGATCTCTGCTGAAGGCTTATAGGCCTTCAACTCCAAGATATATTACTAAGGTGTGTATCTCACCTATGTGAAGATAAAAGATTCATTCTTCACAAACACTGCGGCAACATATATGGAGTTGTGATATAAGGATGAAAGCCAAGATTTTTTAAAGTTACATCCTTAGTACAGACAGTTTTTTAAAGTTTTTTGTTCTGTGAATGCCCACGCTGTGTACTGGTAATTCCCCAGGTAATCTCTGCATGGTAGAGGCAGTTGACTGGTTTAAGATACTGAGCATTATCCCATCCAAAATTTCATAAATTATATATATTTTTTAAACAATTGGTATGTGGGTGTCTGTGCAACAAGACCAAAGTGCTGGGAACCCACAACAAACTGAGAAATTTGTGGCATTGCAAAGTGCAAAAAGGATTGATACTCAAAAGGTTATAGCATAATTCAGGCTGGGAGCGAGCTCAGGAGGTCTCCAGTACAAGCCCTTCTTGAAGCAGGGACAATAATATGCTCAGGTTGGGTTGCTCAGGGTTTTATCCAGTTTGGTCTTCGAAATCTCCAAACATGCAGGCTGCACAACTGCTCCACTTCTGGGCTACCCTCATGGAAATGTTTTGGTTATATCTGTAAAAATGCACACCTTCAGTCAGTGCAGGCAGTATCACTCCATCAGGCTTCAGGGTGAGCTTTATCAGAGCATCTGTTTTACAACAGTTATCTCCAGCTGGTTTTTTTCTGGTCAGCCATTTTATATCTCAAACATACATTGGGATCTGTGGAAAATAGTAATTTTGCAGGTTGTGAATACAAGTTAAATACAGATCTAGACAGGCTTAGCAAAATTTAGAGTCCACACTATCACGGAGGAATCTGTTTCAGGTTTCAGCTGCAATTAAGATGTTTTATTTCATTACTAAAGTCTTCTCAGGAACCCATCAGTCTGGATCAAATTTCTTTAACAGTTTTGGAAAGCAAAAAAATACCATTTGACATCTGCAAACCTCAGAAACTAGGTGGTCAAAATCCTCCTTGGGAAAGTGGCATTTTGATAGCTTTGTACAGGTATTTTTTTCTATTTAAATTAAAGAATAGACAAATCTCTTCAGAAATAAAGATACCATTCCTTTCTTTTCCTTGAGAACTTGAAGAGTTAAACATACATAGTCTCATAATGGATGAAGCACAATTTCACATTTGTCTTGGGGTGACTTGATGCTGTATTCCCTATTGCTGCTCTATGCCCAGAAAGTAGTTTTATGCCTTTCTGTTCTTTTAAACTGAGCCTGAGCAGAGAGAGAGAAAACTGAGCAAACTTCTCAAAGCAGTGCTTTTCAAGGACAGACGGAGATAACACACTCTCGCTCTCTGAATTTTTTTTTTTTTCTTTTCCCCTGCTGCTGCTGGGCTGTGGGGAGAGGAGCAGAGAAGCACCCTGCTTGCTTGTTCAGCCAGCTTTCAGGTTTTTTTTCCTCCGGAGAGTTGAACTTTGCTTTTTTCCTGGAATTTCGGATTTTTCCCTTTCTCTGCTGGATTGTTTCCAACATCAGAACACAGGCTGGGACTATTCTCCACCGAGGGCCCCGGCCCCTGGAGGAGGGGGCCCACCCCGTCCCAGCTCTTTGTACAGGTATTTTTTTCTATTTAAATTAAAGAATAGACAAATCTCTTCAGAAATAAAGATACCATTCCTTTCTTTTCCTTGAGAACTTGAAGAGTTAAACATACATAGTCTCATAATGGATGAAGCACAATTTCACATTTGTCTTGGGGTGACTTGATGCTGTATTCCCTATTGCTGCTCTATGCCCAGAAAGTAGTTTTATGCCTTTCTGTTCTTTTAAACTGAGCCTGAGCAGAGAGAGAGAAAACTGAGCAAACTTCTCAAAGCAGTGCTTTTCAAGGACAGACGGAGATAACACACTCTCGCTCTCTGAATTTTTTTTTTTTTCTTTTCCCCTGCTGCTGCTGGGCTGTGGGGAGAGGAGCAGAGAAGCACCCTGCTTGCTTGTTCAGCCAGCTTTCGGGTTTTTTTTCCTCCGGAGAGTTGAACTTTGCTTTTTTCCTGGAATTTCAGATTTTTCCCTTTCTCTGCTGGATTGTTTCCAACATCAGAACACAGGCTGGGACTATTCTCCACCGAGGGCCCTGGCCCCTGGAGGAGGGGGCCCACCCCGTCCCAGCTCGAAGGAGGAGTACCAAAGGGAGGACTCTGACATTTTCCCAGGTTTTTTCTCCACAGTAAGAGATTGTATTATTTAGCATTATTATCCTTTCCCTGTGTGTTCGTTAAATAAATACGTTTTATCTCTTTCACTTTCCTTCGAGGAAAAAGTTTTTTTCCCTGAACCTGGTAGGGGAGGGGTGATTTGTAGCCTGCCCTCTCTCAGAGGATATATTTCTAAATTTGGCCAAACCGGCACAACATTACACAAAATGTCAGAGGCTTCAGAACACCCAGATTTAATAATAAGTGAAATGTCTTCTCACACCCATTGTTTTTGGAGACTGTGTTAACTTTTCTGGGTATTAGGGGCCATAAATGTGAGCTTTCAGAAAAAAAATAGAAATAAAATGTTATTAAAAGAAAGAAAAAAAAAGAACCCCCAAACTCAGCAATTTGCTATTTTTCACTAAAAAGCTGAAAGAGAATCTCCTAAAGGGGGTGTGATATTTTTTAGTTCAAAATCTTTATCTGCGAGATACTTTTAAACCTATTGATTACAGTAATCTGATCCAAAGAAATAGTGGATATCTTATATAGAATGGAAAAAGTCACAAGAAGAGACTGAAAGAAAATCCTCCAATGACATTCAATAGTGCTGTAATCAGATAATCAACGTAGAACATACTGAACTGACCATACTAGGGGGTTTGAAACTCCATCACTGCTTTCAAGGACTTTATTTTAAATCTTGAGACATTTGTCTCCTTTTTATTCACCAGTATTTAACTTTTACTCCTAGGAACCCCTTCACAGAAAGATACTTTCTCATCAATGATATGAACCCCAAAAAATTATCCAGTTGAGGTCATTTTGTTGAAAATGCATCCATGAGACCTACTCTTAATATTGCCAGGAAATTTCACTCAATTGCCCACAACTAGAAAAACTACCCTTCCACTAATCACCAAATTTATTTTTCCTACCTTTGAACTACATTTTTATAACGAGGAAACTTTAAATTAATGTTCAGTGAATTTTATAGTTATATGCATCCGTATAACCAAATCTATTACATGGTTTTCATATTTTAATCTTACTAAATATTTCCTTATTGCTTTTTTTTCCCCCTTTGTACTGGGAACATCCTCAAAAGACTTTTCTATTACACTTGAAGTACAGTATACTGCTGTAGTGGTTTTGTGTGGCCAGGTTTTGGCATCAGGAAGGTCACCAGGGTGTCTTCTGTGAGAAGCTGTCAGAAGCTTCCCCCATGTCCAATGGAGCCAGTGCCAGCCAGCTCCAAGATTGACCCCCCAGAGGCCAAGGATGAGCCCATCAGGAACAGTGGCAGAACCTCTGGGATAACATAGCTCAGCAAGAGAAAAAGTTACAGTGCAGAAGCACTTGCAGCCAATGAAGAGAGGGGTGAGATTATGCGGGAGGAACAACTCTGCAGGCACCAAGGTGAGTGAAGAAGCAGGGGGAGAAGGCGCTCCAGGTGCCAAAGCAGGGATTTGCCTGCAGCCCATGAGGAAGGCCATGGGGAGGCAGCTGTACCCTTGCAGTCCATGGACGTCTGTGGTGCAGCAGGTGGATGCCCAAAGGAGGCTGTGACCCCATGGGAAGCCTGCACTGGAACAGGCTCCTGGCAGGACCTGTGAGGGAGAAAGGAGCCCATGCTGGAGCAGGTTTGCTGGCAGGAGTTGCGACCCTGTGGGGGACCCATGCTGGAGCAGGCTGTTCCTGAAGGACTGCACACCATGGAAAGGACAATGCTGGAGCAGTTAATGAAGAACTGCAACTTGTGGGAACGACCCATTTTGGAGAAATTAATGGAGGATTGTCTCCCATGGGAGGGACCCCGCTCTGGAGCAGGGGAAGAGTGTGAGGAGTCCTTCTCCTGAGGAGGAAGGAGTGGCAGAGACAACGTGTGATGAAACGACCACAACTCATCCTCCTGTGCTGCTGCACTGGGAGGTGGTAGAGAATTATGGATTGCACTTGAGGCTGGGAACAAGGGAGGGATAGGGCGAAGGTGTTCTTAAGATTTGGTTTTATTTTTCATTATTCTTCTCCCATTGATTGTTCATAAATTAAAATAATTTCTCAAAGTCAAGCCTGTTTTGCCCATGACAGTAACTGCTCTTATCTCAACCCATGAGCTCTGTGTTACATTTTCTCTTTCCTGTCCAGCTGAGAAGCATAGAGTATCTTTGGTGGGCACCTGGCACCTAGCCAGTGTCAACCCACCACAATTACTTTTTTCCCACAAAATGTCTCAAATTATCTACTCTGAAAATAAAATATATTTTCTTTACTGTTGTTCACTGTCATAAGGTTTATCATACAGAAAATTGATGGGTTTGGAGTATATGATATAAAAGCCACTATGAAAAATAAATTGCACTGGATTGCATTAATGCATGTGGAGATCCTCACTGCACTGCTACATAAAGAGCAAAGCAATCTGAATCAGAGACATAAACAATAAAATAAATAAATTTTCCAGGGATATTAAATTTGAAAATTAATTTAAAAGATTAAATAAATATCCTTATTTTTCTTCTAGAGCCTATACTGCTCATATTTTTATTTGCAAGGGGCTGTTAAAAATTTAAATATCCACCTAATTAGACTTTCAGAAGCACCTGGCTATTAAATTCCTAATTAGTTGCTACAGGATTTTGTAAATCCTACTACAGTTTTGTCTGCATCCTGAAGTGTCTGAGTATGTCTAGAAGCCTCGACTGAACTACTACTTGCATTTATCACAGAATAAAAAAGATAAAAGCATTAAGTCTAAGTTTCTAATTAAAATGTCAGAATGAGATATAACCAAGATACTATAAAGTCCAGTAGCAAAGACTGCTTCTCCACCTAAACACTGTTGTGCCAAGTGTGTTTTTTTTTTATCTGAGTCACAAATGCTGGCTCATTGTGTGAATAAGCATGGTCAAATAAAGTACCTGCTGCCATCTTATTGCTGGTAATATGCAGTTTTCTGAGTGACTTGTGGGGTGCCAAAGTTTTTCTGTGATTCTCACAGAGACTGTGATTGCTTGCTTTCCTGTAAACAAAAATTTGAGTGCATAACAAAAGACTCCTCTGGTGCAATTTACAGAACAAAATATGTTACCTGATACCATCTAATGGATCTGTGGAAATGATAGCATATCCACAGAGTGGGGGTGCAATATATAAAAGAAATGCTATATATTATCACTATTGGCTTTTTGCTACTGCTATATCAATTTTCTGAGCAGTCAACAGCTAGCTTTATGGCATGGTAGAGGGATGATAAAATGACTAAATGGTATAAATGTGAATTAAGAGGAAGAATAAATCATTATTTGAAATTGGCTTTATAATAATTAAATATTATATTATCCCTTCTTAAATTAACTGAGATTTTATGTGAATTTGCCAAATATTTTAATGTAGATCCCTGCTTTTCTAAGTGCGAATTGTTTGTGTGGTTTCAGTGCCAATCTGGAAGAGATTATATTTGCTTTCCAGAAAAATTTCAGGATATGTTAGTCAGAATTCTCCTCAATGTTAATATTATGAGAAACGATAAATTATGTCAATAATAATAGAGTGACTCATTCTACAGTGTTTTGCAAGTATTTTTGCAAATCTTGGCAAATTTAAATGTCCATGGCTTTACTAGACTTCACATTTCTCTCATTTGTTTAATAACATATGTACAGATGGCATAGCTTAAATTTTGTGCATCTTTGTGACCTGGCAACACATTTCCTCAGGATGAAGTCCCATCATACAGTCTCTCCTTACACAAAAATTTCAATAACCACAGCAGCAATCACAGAATTTAGATTGTAATCAGCAGCTTTATCATACCTGTTAGATCTGCAGTCATTCACTTAATTTGAAGTTCATTGAAAAGTTATTATGGTGAAAGTCAGGTTTATCTAAAGAAGAGAGTGGGAAAATCACCAAATGGTTCAAATGAAAGTACATTCTGCCTACTACCAATGTGTTTCTCTCCTCTTGAGAATGCCTAGCGGTCTGATGTGTCCTTTATCACCAAAGCCTTTAGAAGTGTTATCTCTGAAAAATGTAGGGCAGCTCTGCAGAAGCTGTGAGCCTGACACTGGACTCATTTGATGTGATCTGTGAGCTGGGTAGTACTAGATTAGCTCCAGGCAGTTCTGCCTGCTGGCTGTACTACCCACAAATATCCAAGAATACCAAAACCATATAATTGACTACAGCTGGTAAACACTTTATGGGATTTCACTGTGTTTGTCAATTCCATTCCAGGTAGCTGGTCTGAAGATAACATCTACACAAATGTCTGGTCTATTTTGAATCATAAGATTGAAAAGATCCCATGCTAGCAAGTTCCATCTGTCAAATTTATGTTTATTGGACCATGAAATTTGTCTAACATCTTGAGCTTTTTGCAGAGTCTATCTTCTCATGTTGAAATCAATCAGATTATACTGACAAGCTGCTTCTACTGAAAAATTGACAGGGTTCAAGTAGTCTATTTAAATTAAAAGAATGTCCACTTATGAAGTAAATACCACTATTTGCACAACTACTATATATAATATGTGAAATATATAAACATTCTTATCTTCTTTATGTGCTCTTGCAAATTCCTTTTGCTGAAGGTTATTTGTGTGCAGAGTACACATGGGACTGGCTGGATCAGAATCTAATACCAAACAGTTAATACAGGAAAAAAACCATAGTTTTCTCTACTTTGCAGCATAAACTGGAATAATTTTGCAGAAGTCCTGAAAAAATACAGAGTATTACTTTTGGTATACATATACCTTTCCCGTGTTACATCACAGAGATATAACTGGAAAATTTTATTACATTTCATTTGGATCATTTAGGATCAAAGACAAAACAATAGCATTAAGTTTCTTTATATAATAATTTTTTTCTAAAATTGCAACCTATATGAAATAAAATAATCTGTTCCATTCTTTGAAACCCCCTTCAAAAATAAAAAAGGGGGAATTAGACACCATAAGCTGATATACTTCTAAAGGAATTCTAAATTTTAAATGAAGGCAAAAATTTCAAATTCAGAACCTTATTTAGATGTCCTCTGGAGCTTTTTCTCATTCATCTTATACTAACTGAAAGACTACAACAGGATCCTTCTGAATATGTGTACTGTATTATTAAGTTTCAGCAGCTATATATTCTAGATTTAGCTGCTAGAACTCAGCTCAGGCAATAAGACCAAATCAGATCTTAACAATTTACATTTTTATAGTTCTTGCTAAAGCAATTCAGAATTGACTTTTACTGCCAAGAGAGGGCATAAGATAGTATATAAAAATGTACTTAGTGCACTTTGTGTAGATCTTCCTTTTAAACATGGGTCTTTCTTAAAAATAATTTTAAAAACATGGAATATAAACTACTCACAACAGAAAAACAAACAAACAAATAAAAAAATCCCCTCTGCTCAACTGAGGATGAAGTTCAGAAAGAGTTACAATATTGCTGAGATGAAATTCACTGATGAATAACAGGGGAAAATCAGCAACAGAAAACTGACAGAAAAGGGAAAACCACAATGGACAAAGGAACAAAATCTGCAAAGGTTCTTATTTAAAATGAGAGTAGGATAATTGATGTTCAAGTAATAACAACATTCCACCTCTTAGTGTCAGATTTTCTAGCATAGAGCGGAAGAATGAAAAATATTTATATTCCTAATAGGTGACATATTTTATTACATATCCTTACATGGCAAAGGCTTTTAGAGCCCTCTCTTGGAAAGCTCAGAAAGGTCAGAATATATGTATTAGTTACACAGGTTTCATTATTTTGACAGCTGCATTTCTATCTACTGCAATGATTTCTGAGATGAAAACTTCAGATTAATATTGCAAATTGTGCAAAAGTGTTCAAGGACAGGCAGAATGGAGCTCTGAGCAACCTGGTCTGGTGGAAGGTCTCCCTATCCACTGCAGGGGAGTTGGAATTAGATGATCTGTAAGGTCCCTTCCAATCCAAACCGTTCAATGATTCTGTGATTAAAGCTAAATAACTTCTCAGTGCTCCATATTGCTTTGGTAGAGGTAGAGTACAGGGCAGTCCAACAGCTGCTGGCATTCATATGCACCCAATGAAGATCTGTAAGCAGTTTATAACATACATAAAATTTACATGCCAAAGTCTAGCCTTTCTGATCTAATGTGCTTATCCTATATGAGGATCCTATATCTATCCTATATAGACTCTAAATGGCATTTTTTTATTCCAATCTCTTGAAAAATAATATTAGGTCTATGTAGGACTATAATCTGTCAGCTCCAGGGTATCTTTGGGATAGGACACATTTCCAAAAAGAGAAGGCTTGTGTGATTTAGTGGCATGCAAAAAAATCTTTTAAATTTTCCAAAAAAAGGTGTCCAGGTGATGTACAGAAAGACAATATTCTCGAATTGTCCTCTTTAAAAACAACTCAGCCACTTCCTACAGAAGAAAAAATGGGAAATAAAGCTATCTCCAAAACTTATTTATATCGTAGCTTAAAGATTATAAATCAAGTTTATCCTCACATAAGAGCATAGAAGTCTCACTGAAGCCCTGTGGATTATAAAGATAGAATTGTAAGAAGACTGACATGGAAACACTTGCTCATCATGAACAATGATACTGATTTTATGCTAGAAAGGGATTTCTTCCCCTCTCCTCACAGACAGATAGAAAATCTAGGGTCATATAGGCCAGTGATGAAGGTTCCTCAACCCAGACACTTAAGGCATGCTTCTAATTGTTAGAAAAATTGCAAATTCTAATGCCTATTTAGTTTGTGTTTTTTTTAAGCAAAAACCCATCACGCCAGGTGTCTGGGTGCACAGGTGCACGCACAGAACACAGCAGAGGCTTATAACTACAGTACCTTACCAGGCAAGGACAGACCCAGTTATTCATTCTTAAGACAATATTAACAAGATGAAAATACTTGTTTTTTACACATGAGAAAATATGAAATAAATAGCCATAAGCTTGCAAAGCCCTTATTAGTATCTCCTATGTGGCCTTCATTCTGCTAAGATTCTCTTGACACACGTCTACTCCTCCAACCAAGAGAACAGTCAGCAATATTCACACTGAGGGCTACTGTGAAAGTGCACAAGAGTTCTGTAACCTGTTTACTGAGAATTATTTTTTTCACAGAAGGCCTATTTTCAACTTTTATTTTTCAATGTCTATTTCAACTTCACTGCAGAAAGGAGAGTTCAAGCACATGGTTATAATGAAGTCAGTCAAACCACAAGGGAAATCTCAAAGCATCTGGGATTTCAGGATTTTCCAACATTCTCCTAACTTTCACGATTTTGTGCTCTGGCCCAGCTGTCACATATACATCTGTGTGTTTGTGTGACAAATAGACCTTAGCCTATAAAGTTTATGTCTGCTATAAATCCTGTACAGGGTGCTTTCTGCAGCAGTACCTATGGCATCAAGGTGCTGCAGTGCCAGGCTTGGTGCTAGCAAGTACCCACGCTTAGTAACAATCAGAGAGGCTGTATGAAGAAAAAAGTGGTAAAATCATAGGCTGAACAATCCCAGTTTTGCCCAAGTTTTTTAACAAACCAAGTTTCCTAAATCTCCAATCATCTTCATAGTTCTTTTCTGGATTTTCTGTGCTATACCCACATCCCTTTTTAAATTCCATGCCCCAAACCAGACAGGTATTTCTGGCTGTGATCAAAGAAAGGGCTGGTGCTGTAAATTACAAAAAATATTAATTAGGATATAACAATATTAGCTTGTCTTGAATTTAAATCTGCATGTACTAAAATATTGTAAATATTTTGTGACATTGTGCTCACATAGCTAAACACAAAGTATGGGCATTTTACAGGAGAGTGTGAGAAATTTGACCACTAACCCATCAGAGATCTGTGCAGCTGCACAAAGCAGGCATTGGAAAATGTGTATGCAGTGACCCAAACAGTGAATTTCGCAAAACAATGAATAAAAATAAAAAGAGCAGACTCTGCAAATAAGCCTGGTGACCAAGAACCCCCCAGATCCATGGCCTATCACTGCTAAATATGCAGCATCAGCACCCTGGTGCTGTACACTTGCAGCTCACGTGTGATACAGGTGTTAAGGATTAACAGTTTTATATAGGTAGAGATGAGTAGCAATAACATAAAAGAACTAACTCTTAATATTAGTTAATATCACTAATAATAATTTAATAAATTAAATAAACTGTTAGTGTTGCTGATGAAATGTCAGTTTAGTAAAGTTTTGCTTTAAAATCGTTTTAGATTTGTCAGACTTCTGAAAAATGCAGTCAAAGCAATCTCAAATTCCCTGGTACACTTCTATATATGTTCATTTGCAACATAGCTAAGGCCTTATCAGCAACGCAAAATGTGTGTTTCACACATCTTATGGGTTATATATAAATGCAATGAAGATTGCTTCCTTTGCAGCATGAATTGCTTAAGAACTTGTTGGGACCCATCATGAATGTGCATAATTAGCTATTCCTGTTTAGATGTGCTATCCTGAATTTACTTTCCTGAATTTCAATCAGTTCTTGCAACATAATTTCAGATAATTAATTGCAATATGTCATTAACATGATAATTCTGCAACAAGTGTACTGATCCCTCCAAAATATTTGAGTCTATAATTTTTTGTAAACATTATTTTAATAAACATTGTAGAAGAAGAAATCCTTAACAAAGGTCAAACTACTTAATTTAGACTAATTTGCATAGGGAAGTATACAAGAAAATAAACAGTTTCAGAAGACTGTGTACATCACTTTGTTGCAAGTTTAGACCAACTGTAGATAAAAGTTAATATTTTTACTGATTTAACATCCTAGCAGCAGAATACTCTGCCTTTACACGCTTTTAGAATACAGCTTCCAGTGTAGCTATAGGTGTATCTGATTCTCAAGAATTCAAAAATTATATCCTAATGTATTTGCAGGGAAGAAATTACTCTAATGTCCATAGTTATTCTTCCGAATATTTTTGAGTGAGGTACTGTGAATACACTTTAGCTTAGTTTTGCAGGTATGGCTCTCTTGTACCAGCCACCTCAGGATTCTCTGTTATATCACAACCTTGTCCAATTAATATATATTCCTACCATTACAACAGTCAAATAATATGTTCCATTTTCTTATTCATTTTTGTACATGTGCAAAATTTTCCTGCTATTGTGGAAAAAAGTACTGTAGTGGAAATATTAATGCAGGAACAAAGAGTAATGCTAAATATATTCATGTAGTGCCACGTGCTAGAATATGCCAGGGCCCTAGGAGATCAGAACAAAGCAGCTATTTGCCTTTAATTGTTTCAGGCATTTGTATTGTGCCATCTTACTTTGTAAAATTTTCACGTTCGCTATTTTTTTCTGCCACATCTTAGGAAATTTTGGCTGAGCTTCTTATTGTTTATATTTGGTTGTTTATTTCAGAGGTGTGACACTTAGAAGACAGAGGAATTTGCAACATTATGTTTAAGATTTGGGGTAAGAATTACAAAACTTCTGCTGAAACAATGAGGCTAGTGATGGCATAAAGGATTTGGCTTGTCAAAGCAACAAGACTTTCCTGCACTTTGCTAGAAACCTAACACTTAAGAATTGAAAAATTGGTGTTTAAAGAGCTAGGAACACTCACTCAGGGTAGATGTTGTATGCAGTACATCATTTGTCATGGTCAGACTCTCATAGTTAATACATGAGTGATGTTCTACAAATACGTTTTGCCTTTCAATGTAATTCCTGTGAAAGCAAAAAAAAATCAGTCTTACTGCTTACTCCTAGTTCCTTGACAGGAGAATATCATGGGTTTAGTGCTTCTGTGCCAATTAAAAAAGTATTTTTTCACTTAGCAATTGAAATATAATGATCCTATTATTTCATGAGGATAGTCAGGCATAGAAAAATTTGGTGCATATGCTGCATTCACCTACCAGCCCCCATATCGTTATTGCTACTAAATACTCATACAATTTTTTCAGAACAACCACCTCAATGAAACCAGAGCTCCAAAATGTAATATCTTGTCAGAGATAGCTGTGACTTTCACATCTGTCAGTTAACAGAGCTGTTTTTTAATAAAACACAGCATCTCAAAAGAAGTGGCTTACTTTTCAGTCCCATAGTGACAACAGAACTAATGGAAACTACCCAAATATGTCTGAAATCTCAGCCTTAATTCAGTGTGAAGTATGGAAAAAATTCCAGTTATTTGTTGCCTGAAAAGAAGCAATGCTTGCACAAATTAAAATGGGTAGAAAAAGCTACAAACTATTTTAAAGGTTCATTTACCCTTCTCTTCCTGTACTTGCAAAAGGAAGATAAAGTTTTGGGAGTACTATCATCTATGAAAAAAAAATTGGATGCTTCCAATACTGCACTTTTCTGTTTCTAATGCAAGAACATTGTGTGAATTCTGTACTCATTTCCGTATGAAAATGATGGCTGGGTAGAAACCCATGCCTTTTAAATAAGACATACATTTAAAAATTTATTTTGGAAATCTGACAATTTTAATTGAAGGGTTTATTTCTAAAAATCTTAGGAGACATGCATAATATCCACTGTGATCAGAAATGTAATTATCTCATGCATACCAATTCAATTGCAGCTGACAAATTTAACAACATGAAATATGTTTTAGTTAAATATGCACTTCAAAATTTGAAAACCAAACCCAAAATGTTACATAGCAATACCATAGGTCAGGCTTGTTGCAAAATCTCTCCTTTTGGTGAAATTTAAAAGTGTGATTTATTTCCCTCAGCAGTAAATGGATAAGACATCAAGACTTAGGATTGTTTGGCTTCCTTGTATTTTCTTTTGACTGTGCAGGAGTTGCCTGAATCAATAAATAATAATTATCAGAAGCATTTAACTCATGTTAGTTTCACATCAAGCAGAAGGAAAGCAAACCAAAACTCTGTAATCCTCTTTTTTTGTTGTTTGGTTTTTGTTTTTTTTGTTTTTTTTTTTTGCAAAGAACATCTAGTACTCTGTTTATTCAATGTGCGATCAAAGTTTCTTGGACTATCTCTTAGGGCTTCATGAAAGATGACTAAGAAAGAAAAGTGCTGTTTGAGAGGTATGCACAGAGAATAAATTGTTCACCCCTTAATCAAAGAAGCAAGGAACTTGCTGTGCTAGGTAAGTGGGAAGAGAGAGGAACATGAGGTCACAAACTTCCAGGCAGGTTGCAGAGTCAGACAGTCATTCTGGTTGCAGGGGAAAACAAAGACTTCAGATAACGACGACAGAAAGACTGGAAAAAAAATCATAGAAAAACAGATCAGCAGAAACCAGAAATATTCAGAACATCTGTGCCCTATATCATCCTTCCATCCTACAGTTGTTCAGAAGAGTCTTGCAATATTTGCCAGAGTTTTGATGAATCAGGCACTGGCACTGATTTCAGATCAGAAGGCAAAGTTCACATGCATCCATTGAAACTAAAAGTTTTATAAAATATGCAAGATAGACTTGAAAAAACTGGTTTTATGCAATAAAGTTGATTTTATTTTTATACATAATTAGCACCAGTAGTTGGACAAAACTGAAGAGTATGAATTAGTTTTATCATGGCGAGAGCTAATCAGACTTTTTTCTGTGCCACCATGAGCTAGTCAGAATTTTAAAATTTCATTGAGCTGCTGATTTATTCTGATGTTTAAAACAAGCCAACATTAACATTAAGAACATTAAAAGATCCATAATGGCTAAGTTGTGGAGTTACTAAGTGCACTACTTAGGGCATTCTGATTAACCAAGTAAGAAACCTTTTTTTATCAAATGCCATTGTTCTTTATATGAATTAAAGAGTATTACCCTTACAATGAAGGATTACTGTGGTGGCTGGTTAGCCTGTGGTACAAGGGACAAAGAGAGCTCTTGGGTAAGACAGTCCCTAGTACCAGAGACTTCTGTCTGGTTGGGGTGAGAAGAGAAGCCTCTCCCCGAACGCTTTGTTCTGTTCTGTTAATGTACCCCAGGCCTGTGTTCCTGGTTGGCCACTACACCGCCCCACCCCCTTGCTGCCTTATATGTTCCATGCCATAGAAAGTTCTCCACTCCAGGTTCCCCCCATTGGCCTTTGCCCCTCGCCACTCCCCCAGAGCTTCCCCACTGGCTCCCATTCCCTAGTCCTGCCCTTGTACCGCCCCTGTGCCATGGATCATTGGTTTCTGGCGCTCTCTCTACTCCCGTACTTAGACCTGAGGTTTCACTGTTGTCGGTCTTTGCGCCTGGAATCCTCCACAGTGTGGAAGCAATGAACTGCTCCCATGGAACTCTCTGCAGAGATCCTTCCTGCCTCTTTGCCGTTGACCCATAGTACTGAAGCTCTCTGTGCTTTTGTGCATGCATTCATGTGTGTAGCTGATCCTGCTGAGCGGCTTTGCTAACGAGACGCTTTTGAGAGATTGCAACACCTCGCGCTCCGGCACAGAAGCTGCAGAGCTTGGGCTAGCGATAGATCATTATTTTAATGAAAGATTAATGAACGACAACTACTGTCCTTCAAAGAAAGAAACAGCAGCAGAAATTGGTATTTCACATTTAATCAATTGCAAGTGAGCAACTGCTTTTGTTGTTCTCTTAAGGTCATTCCAATACAAGTCAGGGACCATGTTTGCAAGCTTCACTTAGATAATACAAGGCATGCAAAAGCAGCTTATCTTAAACTATAGCATCATTGCCCTTAAAGAGCAGCAGATTGAGATATGGATATGTGAAAGAAAAGAATTTTGCAAGGTCCACATTTTTCTTCCTGCATTAATAACACCCAGGGTCCCATACGATTATCTATAGCTAAGGCAACAGCTTTTCTCAGTTCCGTGTTTCAGTAAGGCTGTACCTTGGAATACTATCCTAAACAGAAACAATTTTTGATGTCAAGAATATGGTTAAAATTGGTTTTCATAAATATACGCTTTATGATACATTTGCTAGACCTTCTAAATAACTGCAGGTACAATTTAGGATTGATTTGTTACTTTGGTTGGATTACAGCAGTAACTGCATGTCAGAGAATTTCTGTTTGCTGCCTGACTTGGTTGTTTGAGCTGCATTAGCTGAAAGAAGACTGGAGTGCAAGAAATCCAATGCTTTTGTCTTAACTCCTTGCCTTTCAGATGGACTTAGTCTTTAACTACCCTTCACAAACCTGTCAAATACTAGGCAAGGAGATTTGCAGCCTTGCTCAACCGTGCATTGTCAGAGCTGAGAAGTAACTTAGGATTTCTTTTTTCTTTATCTTCCATTTTAGATGTTTACTATAGAATTAGAAAAACCTCTTTTATTCTTTTTCACAAAAATAAATACTTTTGCTGGCCTAGCTTAGAATCCCACTGGCACAGATTTCCTGAGTTATTGTAACTCATGTTTATTATTCCCAAATTATACATCACAAGATTATGGCCAAAGTTTAGCTTTAAAAGTAGATGAGTACAGACTGCAAAATTTAACGAGAGTCCTCGTTGGTATTGGTCAAATGAATCATATTCTGAAGCCAAGTTTGTTGTTTGTGGGCTATGCTGCTTCCATGATGGGATTAGCAAATTGATAAATAAATCACCCTTGAAGTGTGAATATATGAACTTACAGTGATGTTTTATTGGTTTGTTTCTACACTATTTTAACTTCTGAAATTTCTTCATAAGAACATTTTCTACACAAAAAGATTTTGTTTGTTTTATTTCAGCATAATAGATTGTTCTTTAACTTCAGATATGCTAATTTCAAAAGTAAGGGATTAGATTTTATGTATACACCCATTACAGAGACAAACCAGAGACAAACCCATTATTTTCACAGGTGTTGGGCATTCATTCAACAGAGAACACCAGTGCACCAGAGTTACAAGAAACATCAAATGATAGGCAAGGTGTTAATATCAATATAACCAATTTCCAGACCTGTGAAATGTAGGCTTAGTGATCTTGACAGGAGTGAGTTAAAAATGGCTTGGACCTTTATTGACTTCCTTGTTTTGCTGTAACATTTTTAACTCCAAGAAATGCAGTCCTCCAATGCTTAGGAAGCCACAGCTTCTCCTGCCCCCATCATATTGTCTTGTTGTTTTCCACATTGTGCTAACTCCCAGTTCAAGAATGAAAAGTTCATAGAAAGGACTGGGTAAGGGAAAAATGGCCAGGAGATTTTCTTGTCCATGCAGGGGCAAACAAACAGAAAAGTAGCACTCATCCTTTGAGGAGTGTGGCTTAAACCCTTCAAGCAAAATTATTTATTTATTTTTATTATTTATTATTTATTTTTTATTATTATTTATTATTTATATATATGATGAGAAGATAGTTCATATTACATATTTGTTACCTGTTAGAGAGAATGGGCTAGGTAGTACCTAGCAAGGTGAGAGTTAAGACCATTATATAATAAAAGCATGAGAGTTCCCTGACATGTGGACTTGTGTCTTTGTTCAGCCTGACTAAAATTTATAACGAATGAACATCATGCCCCCTACCAGGTGGATTGTGATGTGGCCTCAACTTCAATCCCACATTCTCTGCCTCCTCCTCCCAAGCTGCACAGGAGGATGGGGAATGGGGCTGGGGTCAGTTCACAACAGGTTGTCTCTGCCGCTCCTTCTTTCTTAGGGGAAGGACTACTCACACTTGCCCTGTTCCACTGTGGGGTCCCTCCCATGGGAGACTGTCCTCCAAGAACTTCTCCTATGTTAGCCCTTTCTCCTATGTTAGCTCTTGCTATAGTCTGCAGTTCCTCATGAACTGCTCCAGCATGGGTCCCTTCTGCAGGGTGTAGTCCTTCAGGGACAGACTTCTCCAGTGTGGGTCCACCATGGCATCACAAGTCTTGACAGTGTGTGCTCCCCACTCCATACCAAAGGTCCTGCCAAGAGTCTGGTCTGGCATGGGCTCAGCACAGGATCACTGATTCCTCTGGGCATCCCTCTGCTCTGGCATGGGGTCTTCCACAGGCTGCAGGTGGATCTCTGCTCCACCGTGGACGTCCAAGGGCTGCAGGGGCACAGCTACCCTACCATGGTCTACATCAAGGGCTGCAGGGGAATCTGTGTTCCAGCTCCTGGAGCACCCCCTCTTTCACTGATCTGCAGAGTTGTTGCTCTCAACATATTCAGTCCTCTCGTCTTTGGCTGTAAT
Source organism: Corvus brachyrhynchos (assembly GCF_000691975.1). Lineage (NCBI taxonomy): Eukaryota > Metazoa > Chordata > Aves > Passeriformes > Corvidae > Corvus > Corvus brachyrhynchos. The sequence goes on along the minus strand of NW_008239080.1, from coordinate 4,799,844 downwards.
TTTCTCCTGTGCTGTAACTTCTTTCCCCTTCTTAACTGTGTAATCCCAGAGGCACTACCACCAGTCTGAGGAAGCCACAGCTTCTCCTGCCCCCATCATATTGTCTTGTTGTTTTCCACATTGTGCTAACTCCCAGTTCAAGAATGAAAAGTTCATAGAAAGGACTGGGTAAGGGAAAAATGGCCAGGAGATTTTCTTGTCCATGCAGGGGCAAACAAACAGAAAAGTAGCACTCATCCTTTGAGGAGTGTGGCTTAAACCCTTCAAGCAAAATTATTTATTTATTTTTATTATTTATTATTTATTTTTTATTATTATTTATTATTTATATATATGATGAGAAGATAGTTCATATTACATATTTGTTACCTGTTAGAGAGAATGGGCTAGGTAGTACCTAGCAAGGTGAGAGTTAAGACCATTATATAATAAAAGCATGAGAGTTCCCTGACATGTGGACTTGTGTCTTTGTTCAGCCTGACTAAAATTTATAACGAATGAACATCATGCCCCCTACCAGGTGGATTGTGATGTGGCCTCAACTTCAATCCCACATTCTCTGCCTCCTCCTCCCAAGCTGCACAGGAGGATGGGGAATGGGGCTGGGGTCAGTTCACAACAGGTTGTCTCTGCCGCTCCTTCTTTCTTAGGGGAAGGACTACTCACACTTGCCCTGTTCCACTGTGGGGTCCCTCCCATGGGAGACTGTCCTCCAAGAACTTCTCCTATGTTAGCCCTTTCTCCTATGTTAGCTCTTGCTATAGTCTGCAGTTCCTCATGAACTGCTCCAGCATGGGTCCCTTCTGCAGGGTGTAGTCCTTCAGGGACAGACTTCTCCAGTGTGGGTCCACCATGGCATCACAAGTCTTGACAGTGTGTGCTCCCCACTCCATACCAAAGGTCCTGCCAAGAGTCTGGTCTGGCATGGGCTCAGCACAGGATCACTGATTCCTCTGGGCATCCCTCTGCTCTGGCATGGGGTCTTCCACAGGCTGCAGGTGGATCTCTGCTCCACCGTGGACGTCCAAGGGCTGCAGGGGCACAGCTACCCTACCATGGTCTACATCAAGGGCTGCAGGGGAATCTGTGTTCCAGCTCCTGGAGCACCCCCTCTTTCACTGATCTGCAGAGTTGTTGCTCTCAACATATTCAGTCCTCTCGTCTTTGGCTGTAATTTTCTCCTGTGCTGTAACTTCTTTCCCCTTCTTAACTGTGTAATCCCAGAGGCACTACCACCAGTACTGATGGGCTCAGCCTTGGCCAGCAGTGGGTCTCTTGGAGCCATCTGGCATTGACTCTGTCGCAAATTGGGAAGCTTCTGGCAGCTTCTCCCAGAAGGTACGCCTGTAGCCCCCACCCCCAATGCCAAAACCTGGCCATAAAAACCCAATTCACAAATGAAAATGATGACAGACACATTCTGTGTTCTTCTTTGCATGGGATCAGTTAAATTAAAGCTCCTGCATGTCAAACCCCTTTTCCTGTTAAATTTAAGATGGCTGGAGAATGTTAAAGATAAAATCCAGATCTGTGTTTTATCATTGAACATATATTATACTTCTTTTTGTATCTTTCATCAGAAGAGGGCAGGGAAGAGAAAACTAGTAAAAGGATTATGGGAGAGTCATTATCATAAGGAAATGAATCTGGGTTTCCTCACTGACTCACAGTTCCTCTGACTTATCAGTGGATTAATTACTCAAATCAAATTGAATGATAAACTCAGTCTAATATAAATTGCAGAACACATTATTTTTAAATTTTTCTGCATTTCAGTCTTTTATAGATCTTTGTCCCAAAATAGACCTACTTCATTTTCTTTGTTTATGAGAATGCAAACAAGGCTGTGGAACCTATAAATAACAGTAACAACTGTTGGTAGATGAAGTGTCATGATCTATCTTGCAAACAATCTCCAATATCAAATTTTTTGAAAGAACTAGACTACAGTCTAAACACAGGCTTCACTGACTTTGAATCTAGAATTTGAAAACACAGGTAAGTGATGGCTATGATTTGCTACAAATATCTATCATGTTATTTTCTCATACAGCAGTGTAATTAATAATCCCACGTATGATTTAAAATCCATGCAACCCCTGAGTCAAATAAAGACTTTAAATCCTTCTCATGAACACATGTCTTCTACCACATGTATTTTTAAAAGTACACACTGGATATAAACTTACTACAGCTTAAAGTACTGCAAAAGATGAGTAGTCCATATGGATACTGACTTACACATATCACATTCAACAGCTAAGTGCACTTCAATATCATCATAAGTCACATCAGAATGCTATTTCAAGCACTGTTTTTCCCCTGGCAGAACATCTCACTTCACAATACAGCTCAGGAAATGTTTTTTATTTAAGATCTAACAAGTGCCTGTGGTGACCTAGTTCTGACAAGTTACCTGAGTTACTAAACCGACCTTTTGACAAAGCCAGAAAATGAGACGCACAAGATAAGGTCAGTGTTCTTGTGTTCCACACACTGTTCAAAAGGTCTCATAAGACTCACATGAATATGTCTTGGACATAGTACAACTGAGCAATAAATAGATGAAAGAAGCAACAGAGACAAAAGTTAAATACTGTTTGTGGTTTCTTGAGGAGGAGTACTACTTCAATGAGTTACAAGCAGCCACTATTCTGCAGCTTCACTCAGCTTCAGCCAGGCCATGGGACCAATACAGTATCAGAATAGGGGAAGCATGCTTTCATAATATGCTACTAGCCACGTGAATGATTTTTTTTTCAATCAGTTCTGCTTTCTAGCTCTTGATTTTCTTGATACACCTCTAGAAACTAGTAAAGGCTTCTAGCTAGTAAGATTTACTTGCTCAAAGTTTAGGCCATGTCTCAGTAGCTGTTTTGGTTTTTTATAGCAGAATAAAATGGTTTTATTGAAGAAAATATTTTGATTTGGCAGATAAGTGACAGAATTTTGTAAGTTGTAAATTCCACAAGTCATCTTGTTTGAGATACAGAAAGTTCAAGGCCCACAGAAGTAGTTTACTGAGATGAAACAGTGATGGTTTTCACTGGGATAAAGTTGATTTTCTTCACAGCAGCTTGTATGAGGCTGTGTTTTGGATCTGTGCTAGAAACAGTGTTGATAATTCAGGGATGTTTAAGTTATAGCTGAGCAGGGCTTTCACAGAGTAAAAGTGACTTTCTGCTCCTCACCCACACCAGTGAGGAGGCTGGGGCTGCACAAGGAGTTGGGAGGGGACACAGTTGGGACAGCTGACCCCAAATACCAAAGAGATATCCCAGACCATATGGCATCATGCCCAGTATATAAAGGAGGGCAGGAAGGAGGAAGAAGGGGATATTTGGAGCCACGATGTTTGTCTTCCCAAGTCACCACTGTGTGTGATGGGGCCCTGCTCTCCTGGGCATGGCTGAGAACTTGCCTGCCCATAGGAAGTGGTGAATTCCTTAGTTTGTGTTACTTTACTTGCATGCACAGCTTTTGCTTTACCAGTTGAACCCTTAAACTTTACCTTCAGCCTTGAGTTTTCCCACTTTCATCCTTCTGATTCTGTCTCCCATCCTGATGTAGGGAGAGTGAGGTTATGTGGTGCTCAGTTGCTGGCTGGACTTAAATAATGACAAATGGATATCAACAAAAATACTCATACAGTACTTTTTTACATATTTACATTGCCCACGTGGACTACATTACTTGTTTACATTGAAAAATAATGTTTTTCAATGTTCAGCAAAAACTAAAATAAAAGGAATTACATCACAATTGCTATGATTTAACCTAATAAATAATTTCTACTACAGCTTAGGTCACAGGCTTTTTTAAATTTTAATTTTAGTTTTTATAACTTGTGTGTTTTCCCTCAAAAGAAGAGTAAAAAAGTAAGCAGTTAAGTAAAATAGTCTAATTGTATCTTGGTTTGCCATCAGAAACAAGATGCTTTAACTTCCTTCAGTGTACAGATAAGCTTCAAAATTTTTACATAAACTCAGTTACAGGTGGGTGGTGCAACTTGGACCAATGGGCAATGAGAAAACTGAGATCTGGATATTGGAGAAAGCCCAGTGTGCTGAATGACATCCCAGGACAGGAGGCACTGCCCTTGAAGTCAATTGAATAAAGTCCTCTTAAGAGTTGCCTCTAGGTGGGCAATCAAGAAGAGACATTCCCAGTACCAAGACATTACTTTTACATGGCATTCATGGGTGCATCCACAACCCTGTTGAGGATGTTTCCTGTTGTAGGCCTCTTAAGGGAAAGTCCAGTCATGGGCTTGTGGTTTCATTCATGTGTGTCTGTTTCACATAAGCAACCATATCAGTGGGGTTGTAATGTGAGCCAGCCAAATGACCAAGCACATGTCTGGCCTGTGAGGAGAGCTGCCTCACTGCGAAGTCCAAAAAAGCCAGCAGCTAGGTTAGTATAAATCTGGTTATTCCACTGAGAACAAATGTGGAGACAAGTGCCATGATCGTTTCCTTCTCTGCATTCTCTTTCTCACCATCTTCAATCCCCAAAAGATCAGGATCTTGTAAAAAGTTCAAGCCATTTAGTAGCAAACGCACATGATTACTGCAAAATACACTATGTATGACCATTAAGAGGGTTTACAGTGTTGTATTGCTACTTCACTTTTTGTTGGCATTGTCTTGCTGGGAGTTAGGCATACCTCCCAAATACCAACAAATCATGTTCAATAGCCATGGAACATGTAATAATAGAGATGAACATGAGATGTATCCCTCTGCAGCACATGCGCTCACTACATCAGCTCAAATATCATTGCCAGATACATCCCGAAACTCACTTCTTACCACCTGTAGCAGGCATGAGAACTGCATTTCCTTCAGCTGGATAGGTCCTCTCCTGTGAATGAATAAATAAATTAAACAAAGAAATTTCAGAACACAAATGATCAAAACATGCAGGAATAATTCTGTTTGTTAAATGCATCTCTTTTGAATGCTTTTTCAATGGCTGGTTTCATGCAAGTACACAGGATAATTCTTCTTTAGGAATGTTGTCTACATATCACTAAACTGCTGTTCTTACAACAGGAGATCTGACCATGGGACCCCATGTATTGTTATTTTTGTTAATTGAATATTCACAAATTGTACTGGGTAACAGGCTCTGGGCAGCACTCCTTGACAGGGGTGACAGGGTTGGACAGGGTGATCTCCAGAGGCACTTTCCAACTTCAATCATTCTGTGAAATTCCAGTGCCTTTCCATGCTGAGATACATGCATTCTGTTGGCTACAGAGGTATTCCTTCACACAAGTGCAAGGTTGTTTTGTCAAGTGCTTTCTAAGAGCAGATATTCTTTTGTATACCCTCTTTACAGCTCTTCACTCTCAAGGAACAAACTGCTTTTCTTCTCTCCTGCTCACAGAGAGAGAAAATCCCTCTTTTGATTCTGCTTGTGCCATTTCACAGCATCTAGTCAATGGGACAAATTGCCCTGCCTTTCTTTCTTTCTTTCTCCCCTTCATGCCAGTCCTCAAGGTCTTTGAAATCCTTTTCTCTTACTAAGGTAGTACTCCAAACATTGTCAGTAATGCAACAGACTCTATCTGAACTCTCTTCATTTCCCTAGCATGTTCAGCAATTCTTACCTCTTACAGGAAAGGAGGATTGCCATTTCCACTGTTGGCAGCATTAATTTAAAAATAAAAAGTTCCAGAAAACATTTGGTTCTCTCCGTGTACTTTCTTCTCCTTGTGTAACTCTGGTTACACTTTTGTTCCATTTAATTGTTTTGACTCAATTTTATGTATTTTTAAGCCTAACTGCACTCTTGGTACCAGGCAGATACTGTTATAAAGAGAAGATCAGTTTCCTGCGGGCCTCACTGCTCCTGTTTTTGTCCATTTGCCCCATCGGATGTATCTTGGCTGTAGACACTGCTACAGAGAAGGTAAAGTACACAGTGTGAGGTGTTGTGCTGGGGCAGTGCCAAGCTCAGTGTGGTGATAAAAGGCACATGCACTGCAGAGGCACTGGCAATAGACACAACTCACAAGCTGCCCACAAAACTAAGTGAAATGCATGACAGAGAGGAATAGGTGTGGCAAAACTTCTTGATCTGGTTTTTATAGGGGAAATTGAAATCGCACTCCATAAACTTGAGATATAAATCAACAAAGGGATATTACTGTGTACTGGAGACACTCTTGCCTCCTAGAATTCTTTTGGCTAAGAATTGGAGATGATTCTTAAAATGGCCCTGGCTGGGAGGGGCCTGGAGGAAAAGAAATAACAATAATAACAATAATTATTATTATCATTTTTATTTTGGTTTTATTTTTTCTTGTTGAAATTTGCTTGTTTTCCATTAATTTTCAGCTGCTAGCTTTGAATCTTAGGAAAAACCAAATACAGCTAAAAGGGGGAAGGGAAAAAAAAAGAAAATTGAAATCCATGAGGTCATTGCAACAAAAGCAGAGACCATCTTTGCATTAACTGTAGGACTAAAAGCAAGGATTTCTGCCCCTATATTTGATTTACTATATCATGTTAGGCAGGTTATTTCACTGCATTTTAGTTTCCCCACCTTTGAGGTAGTGGAATCTTGTGAGGGATAATATATTTCTCCATCACTTTGAGACCTTTGGATATAACAGGCTATTGCGCTGAAGTAGCTCCTTATGGGACATCACACAACATTAAAAAGCAACACTGAGAGGTATATCCTTTGGCTATGTGTTTTATTTTTCATTGTCTAAACAAATCAGTTTACATATTTATGGTAAGTGTTGCCTTCTACATCTTGGATTTTTAACTTCATCCCGAAGGAGAAGGAGCATTTGAGGAAAAAAAACCCTAAGTAGAAATTTAATTTAGGGAAATATATTGAAGTTAGTGTGTCTTTCTGTGGGTTTCCACTCAACAACGTAAAATATTATGTAGGATGGGGGTCAGAAAACTTTGCAACTCAAAAATTCAGTCCCTTCTGTCACTCAGCACTGATGGGGGGGAATTAATATCAGTCAATGCCTAACTGGGCTCAGACCATCATGTGCATGAACTGTTGCCACTAGCTGGTGGAAATAAGGCCAAGAGCCAGGAAAAAGCCTTGTGAAAGCTCTTGGCTAGCAATCAGTTCCACCCATTGGCATCTACCAGTTTTGTGTTACAGACATAGGTATTTGCCAAACTAGAGACTGTTGGTGTTGCATAGAACCTTTAAATAACAAGCAGCAGCAAAAGCCACTGTGTGAGAAGCAAGAGCTGTTACCAGCTGCAAACTGTCACAAAGTCAGGACTATTTTGCAGCCTCAAAGGAACAACAAGTATTCAAAAATGATTGCCTTAGCAATTTTCCACTAAGGATCATGTTGCCATAAATTTGCCATCAAGACAGTCACATTTCCCAGCCACCTAGAACTGCCTGTTTGTGGCACGCTTGAGGGTGGAGGCGGGGCCAGCCTGACTAGACTGGGTAGCTGAGGGTCTGTGTCAAGCCTAAGCTCTACCAGGATCAGGAAACTTGAGCTCCTCAGTGCACACTGAATGAGGGACTTAACAATGCAGCTTTAGAGTCATCAAAACTTTAACTGCTGCTTCACTTTAAAATACCTGGAGAATGAGATGGGCCTGATCTGCACCTCTGTAATTTGGTTGTGTAGGGAGCAAGGACCTGGAGCAGGACCCCCTGATGTGGGGACTTCATGTGATCAAGGGGTATGAACTCTACAGCAGACTTCCCAGACAGTCCTACAACTGCAAGATTTTTGTGGGGTTCCTTTCACTTCCATATATAGGTTGAATAAGAGATCAAAGAGAAAAAATTACAGTCTTGCAGGTTGAGATTTTTCCCTGGCTTCAGAGAAAATCACAAGTTTTAGCCCTTGATCACAAGATTTAGTGCTTGGTCTATTCCAGTACCATACACCCTGTATCTTACACCTGTGTAAAGTGCAAAACTATAAAACCAGTAAACGTCACACAGTCACTATTTTAGCCTACCAGTCACCCACACATTTTGAAAGAAATGCCTTCAAGAGAGGATTAATACCTTTAAATCTTGAGTGGGGAAAATTACCTGCTCAGAGCATTTTATAAATCTCTGAAACCCTAGAAAATGAAAAGGAAGGATTTAAAACATTTTTCCTCTATGTATTCAGCTGGCAAGGCTGGCAAATTAAGGTTATGTTTAGTTGAAGTCCAACCTGTAAATCAGTAAAAATTCTTTCTTTTGGAAACATTGTTCAATGGCGTTCTGTATTTAAGAACCAGCATATGCATCTGGGCTTACAGCTGGCAAGTTAAGCTGTGTGAATGTGCCTTAAAAAGAGTATTCCCCTTGATGGCTGTGTCTGTGCCCAAGATCCATGTTCCAGCCTTTGTAAGAAAGCCAGTCATTCCATCATGAGCCATAACCTGAATTCTTTTTGTAGCTTGACTACTGAGACTACCTTGATTTTTCTCAGGTTTTCGCTTTTCATTTTGTGCAATTAACCAGAGATATTTGCTAAAGGAATCTAAGATCTTTCTCAGCAGCCCCACACAATCCTTTCTAGCAGAAGAGATCAATGAAAATAGTCTAGTTTCTTTGAGTGAGCTGATATACTTTCCACCTCATTTCAAGTAATTTCTAAATATTGCAGAACACTGATGATGAAAATAGAAAATAAGAAATACACAACATCCCCTGAAATGTCAAATAAATCCCTACATGTCATCATCAGATAAACTTGTTCATTACAAAAAGGTATCTCGGCAGTGAACATGGGGACAAATCTGCATTTAGGCAATTTATTGAGATTTAACTAATTATCTGAAATGCACTCAGGTACTACTTTATTATTTTTCATCTATGGAGTTAAAAACTCAATCACTACTACTACTACAAAAAAAATGTTGACTATTTAGTAATAGACACTTGTATATTTACATATTGATCTATTTTTTTATATAAATAATCAGACAAGAATATTAACAACAGCAATAACTAGTAAGATCTGTTCTTTTAAGACTAAAAGGTGTTGACAATACTCCCAGTACTAAGGCACCTCTTTTGTGACTGAAACTGTGAGAAGTACAGAGCCAACACAGTGATTTCCACACCAGGGCAGTGTTATTCCCCCCAGTGTAGGCACCTATTAATTCTAGATCTCTTTCCTAAATGATTTTGTTTCTGTGTTTCCTTTGGGAGACTTGCACAGCTGGTAATGCAAGAGAAGACCTAAAAGACCTTATTTTGAAGTTCCTTTTACAATTTTATTACCTAGCTTTTTACACAGCCCTGTTATTTCTTTTCTTGTACCCATTGATACCACTGAAATATTATTGGCCCCATTGTATATTCTTTCATCACCTTCAACCTTATACTTTTAAATAAATGGGCTTTTGTGCTCTAACCCAGAAAAGCCTTGCATGTGGTTTCAATGTCTGTGTTTTGGGACACGAGCAGTTTCTATATATACAAGGTTTAAAAGCAAGTGTATAGTGAGGTATTTGCTAAATTAAAGATTTGGTAATTTTTATAAAGCTACAGGATTTCTGTTAGGTAGGAACTAACAAATGTTTTCATTTATTAGGTTTTCTGGTCTTTCTTATTACTTTTCTCCAAAGTTCTCTCACACTATAACCAATATTTTATATGCATATATAATGTTATTATATGAAGGTGAGGTTTAGTTTTAATTGAAGGAAGATGTCAAAGTTTGATTTCATTAAAACTGAATGAAAAAGTGTTTCCCCTCCATGCTGACAGGAAGCTTAAATGCACCTTGCAAAAATTTAGAGAGAGGTAACCAGAGGTTTTGAAAAAAGCCTTGAACTGAGTACTTGTTTTGAAATAAAGATGCTGAAATGCCATTGAGCTTTTTTTTTTTTTTTTTTCTATGTTACATTGCTATACACCTACCTTTTTTATAGTTATGTTCTGCTTTGTCCATTCCAGGGATTGTCATTGGGTTTTTTTGGTTGGTTGGTTTGGTTGCTTTTCCATTGCAATAATTGGTATGTTCCTTAAAATAGTCTCTTTTAAATCATAAAATGCAACCTTTTTAATACCTCTTCCTAATACAAGCTTTGAGATTTTTTTGCTTTCTTGCATGGAGTCATGTTTTCTTTCCCCATATAGCTTCAAATTATTGTCATCTTTGTTTCTTCTTTGTTCTAAGAAAAATGTCTGTTAACTATGCGCTAACTAGTAACGCTGTTGCAAGCTCCTCCTCTCTTTTCTTCCAAATTTGCACTTGTATTTCTAGACTTATTTTAATTTTTAAGTAATTCTTATTTTATAACTTTCTGAAACATACTCTGCTGAACTAACTCTGTTGGCCTTGGTAGGACTGCTTCTTTTCTGACCTTGCTAGGCTTGCCTGATTTAAGTTACTTCCCACTACAAATAGGGTAGAAATTGAAAGATGAGTTGATGTGAAAAGAGAAAATAGCTTAGCATTTTTTACAGGTTAAATAATGAAAAATCATTATTATATAAGAATAATGATTTTTTTCTTTTGTCTTTTGAAAGTATTAGTGAAAAAGAAAAAAAAACCCCAAGTTGAATGCAATTGGTAAGTGTCGAATACTTCCAGTTTTTGCCACAAACCCCTAAGCAGTCCATGAATGCCTAATATTTACAAGCACAAAATTCTCACAGGACAGCAGTGTTATTTTAGATTTCTTTCCTTCTGCTGTAATAAGCTAATTATAATCAAATTAGTGTACTCTGTAACTTGAATAGTGCTGATGCAATACAAAGGAAGAACAGTGGCAGAACAGCGGTTTGCAACATTAGCATGCCCGGGCATTGAGTACCATGTTCTCTAACCCATTCACAGCCTCATAGCTAGAGATTTATTGTGACCCTTTTGTGTCCTTTACAAAACCACGACTTTAGAGTAAGTTATGATCTTGAAAAAACACCAGTAGTTATGGATTGCTGCTCAACTTGTCAAAACAAGGCAAATGAAGCCTAACCATGGTGAAATATTAGTCTGCTTCTTCACATTACAAGCCTATATATAACCACAGATGAAAACTGGAAAATGATAATTGAATGTCACAGTTTTGTGCTGTTATACAAAGTTCAGAGATGGTGTCTCCAACACAGGCTTGAGTATCTTTAGCAGGACAGGACCTTGATTAATGCCTTGTCAAGATACTCCGGACTTTTCAACAATCATTGAATCAGGAGAAGAGATCTGAACACAGGTTTCTCTGTCTGAAACTTAAATGCCTAAATTATTTAGCCATCACTTAACCAAGACCTGCTTCAAATTTTCTCTACAATCAGTTCAGTTGTATTGCTACTATTTTATGCTTCAACTCTTTTGGATTCACAAATTTGCAGATGTTTCTTCACCTATTATCATATCTGGAGTATATGTAAAAAGTATTCTTAGAATATGAATTCCACAGAGCTTGGTCATAACTTATAGTCACATAATAAAACATTGTTTAGTATAAATTTTTAGCATTACCTCCTCTCTGATGAATTCTGCATAAAAAAAATTTCCCCAGGAATATACCAATGGTTATTTGTTGCTAATTTCTCAGTAAAAAAATTAATAAAATAATTGCTGTACTAGAATTCAAACTTCTCCTTACCTGATGTGTCTAAGAAGTAAAAATATTTCTTGTGGGCACTAAGGGCTAGAAGCACTCAACATTTCTTGAAACTGAAGTGTCTCACACTTGCAGTTGGTCCTAGTTAGATTTCTCCAGCAGTTCTCACAGCTGTGAATCTGTCTGTGAATGTCAAGCAGATCTTTTACATATTCCATATTTTTTGTTCCATAAGAGCCTTTCACACCTTAATGAAAACAGTGTGCCAATTAGCAAGTTACTCTCAGTTGTGTCTGCATTTTCTTAATTAAGCCTCAAAAAAATAAAAAGGAAAGTGAACTCTGATAAGATTATGTTTTGACAGCACTGTCTATCCTGATCTACTAGATGAAAATAATATATTCCAGAAGACTGAAACAGAAGCAAGTTAACAAGTTCTTTCGAATATATTGAAGTTTATTCCTCCACTGTTTTACAGCTTACCACCTTGCATCTCTTATCTTGCAGCCAGAGGGGTAGACAAACATTTAAAAGCTTTACTAAGCATACTAAAGATCTCCGTGAGAAAATAGCTGAAGTGAGAAGGTGTTTGGATGGAAAGAAGAACAGCCACATTTTGGACTCAGAGCCCACAGTGGGGCTGAAACCTTATCAAAGTTCAGTCCTACCAGCTACAGAAATCTTACCTCACACTACAGTGAGTCTTAGATCATTTCACACCTGTCTGTGTAGCTCATATGCAAAGAAAAGCAAGAATGAATATCGATTCAGTGAAACATTTGGGACTAGTGCCTACACTTTGAAAATATGTGGAGCTGAACTCTATTAGAAGAAAGTCATGCTCTTTGAAGGCTCCATGGTGCAAAACTATAGTTTCCAGAACATAAGACACCTTTTCAAACCACCCTGACATTCCTCCATGCACATACTTTTCTTGCTCAGGGTACGTTCTCATCTTAGAAAAGAGGATAATGGGGAAGTAAGAGGATATTTTCTCCTTTAGTATCAATGAAGAATCAGAAATCCAGAGAAAAATCAGTGTTGCAGCTGCTCTGCAAATAGTGCAGAGCCATAACCCTCATATATGCTGGAGGATGGTGCTATTAGCAGTTGCACAGACTCAAAGCATCATCTTGTTTTGCTACTGCAAGCCAACTGTAGGCACCAAAGATACAGATTTCCAACAGTTTGCTGTGCCAAATCAAGAAAATTTCTAAGAGGGAGTGATTATGTTAACAAGCAGTTGTTTATTTTTTCGATGTTGGTTCTGGCAGTAAGGAATTTAATCCTGCTCTGAAATGACTGTGCAGCAATCCAACAGAAATGCAACCAGTCACAGCAAAGGGCAGCACTACACAATCTGGGGTTAAAGTTTCAGTGTTCAGCCACAGAACACCAATGTTACAGTCCATGATGATGACATGTAAGGTCCTGAACATTCAGTAGGTATTTTCCATTGATTTCAGGAGAGTTGGGATTTTAGCTGAGATCTGTAGCTTCAAACAAAGCAATTGTCTCTCTTTAAAGGTACAGGATGTCTCAAAGAAAGGGTTGTTACCTTGCAGAAAAAACATTGAAAGGGTTTTTTTCAGGTTACCCAATAAAATCTCCACCTAGAACAGGCCCAGTTAAATCCAGTTGCCCAGGGTCTTGTCCATTAAAGCACTGAATGTTTCCAAAGGTGGAAACTTCCTAATCAGTCTGAACAACCTGTTTCAGAGTTTATCTAGCCTCATATTAAAACAAAAATAAATAAAATTCAAGGTGTCAGATCAAAATTTTTGGCCTCCAGAAGCTATCCTCACCAGCAGCACCAGCCCACCAGAGGTTCCTACAAGAAGATACAGCTTCTAGAAAATGTCTCTTGGTGTTCAAGCCTGAAGCCACTGTGACAACTTCTAGTTAGTTTTCTGTGATATCAACCTCCAAATGACTCGGTTAATAATGAGAAATAGGAAATTAAAGTTGATATTCATGATGCTGGAAAATTCTTTCTTGTTCTCATAGTATTTTTTATCATTTATGATAAAATTAGAGCAAAAATTTTGCTACTCAATGAAAAAGGAACAACAACCTCTTTTGAAAACTGCTACTTTTTTTTCTCCCTCATTTTATCATAGCCATGATTTCTGAGAGAGTCAGATGATTTTATAAAGTTAAAAATATTTAAATATTTAGAGCAAAAATATTTAAATATTTAGAGCAAACTATCACTGCTTCTATGTGCCTTCCAGAACAAAAATCCCAGAACATGAATGCACTCACTGCCTAAAGAAACTTTTTTATCATTCATGTTGTTCAGTTGATGTCTTATATATGACATCTGGAGAAAATCCATTCTGCCTGACACTGGTTGGACCAAATGTCTCTTGAAATCACTAGGTAATGATATGTACATAGAAGTATGATTGTATTTAAAGGTAAAATCTTGGAGACAGGGAAGACTATTCTAAAAGCCCTTTAAGGATTTCCTAAGTCAGGAATATTTTTAAGGGGCTCACTGAAAGGCCAAAACAGATAATTTTGTCCTACAACATGATTTGCTGCAGAACAGCTCTGAAAACAGAGCCATTTATCTGTTTTGGTGTGACATCATACTGAACTAAAAATCTCTGCTGAGAACTAGACTTCCTTAGCTGAATCACCGTTCTCCATTAATGCATACAGTGTCTGCAGCAGTCCCTGCTCCCAGCTAGCCAGCTCAGGTTGTGAGAAGTGTGAGCTAGATTTTCTGTGAAAACAGCAATGCAAACAGACCATAAAAAACTTTTCCTTTCTTATGTCACATTAAAATTTGTGGGATTGTGGTTGGGAAAAGTAGAGCTGATGGCTGGCTGGCCACTATATCTGTCTCTATCACAAAATTAAAGAAAGAGCAAGCACTTTGCAGAGTTTGCTAATTCCCTTGGTAGTGTTTCATTTTTTTTAAATGAATGAGAACAATGCTTGGCACACTACTAAAATATTAATAGCATTTGAAGGGTGAAAAATAACCCCACCACAGTCCTAAATCACACTATAGAAAGTTTCTTGTTAAGAGTCGCTAAAATATGGGGAGAGAAGATCAAGAACATCTTATTTGCCCACTGAGGCAACACATCTCCTGTTTGCTTGAATGCACAGGTTGTTTGCTGTGTACCCAAGACACACAATAGAAAACTGTGCCATTACAGCTCATTAGTGAATTGAGCAAGGAAGTCAATATTATAATTTGCCCATCTTTTTGTGAATTAATCTCATATGATTACAGTACTGTCTCCCACAGTTTTGACCCCATCATAACCCTTGCTGGGAGAACACTGACACTGGAATTTTAAAAAGCTTTTGCCAGCATATGATTTAGTTGTAGGACAAGGAAGTGATATATTCTAGTGCTACAAAAGCTGACTTCCAGATTGTGTGCAGTGTATTGCTTTCTAATTTGCACTTCCTGCATGGATGAAAGCACTTGGCTTTCAGTCTCAGATCTCCCAGTCTACCTATGAGCGTACACAGGGAAGAGCAATGCCAGCCCTGAAGCATCTTTTTGCTGTAGTACATGATTAGGTAGAAATCAAGTAATGTCTGACAGCCTATTTTTTATCATTCTTTTGACAGATTGGGGAAACATCTACCTTAGCTATGGAGCCTTCAGAATAATTCAATTCCTCCTGAGTCAATTCTCTGTTTTTCAGTAACTCTGGACAAAACCGTAATAAAATTTCAAGGACTCAATGTACAAAAAACATATTAACAACAGAATGGTATATAACACTGGTATAACTTGATGACATCAACAGAGTAGCAAGAATCAATGACAATAGGGCAAGACTCACTGTTGATTGAACAGAAGGTACTGACTTGCAAAGCACAAAGAATTTACTCTCAGTGCTTAGGAAGTGCTTGGAAGCTATTCAATAGTTTGAAGAAAATAAATTTCATTAATAAGTTTAAAGTGCTGTAAAGATCTCAGCATAGATTTACAACTATTGATTAAGGCATCGTTCTTCTTGAAGTCAACTTACTGGTAATTTATGCATAGTGTATGTCAAAATGAAAATTTACATTTAGAAAGGAATGTTTTGTAACAATCAAATAAATAAGCTCTCCATATGGCTAAGAATCTACGGAAAAAATTAAAAAACCCTTTTATTTTCTATAGATGTATCTACTCTGATAAAGGATGAAGAAATGATAACCTGAGGGGAAAAGAAGAGAGAAACAGTACCTGCAAAAAATCAAAAAGCTATATCTCAAGGCTCATAACAGATTTTTTCTTCCTGTGCATTTAATTCTGGACGAAATGAAATGGCATTTAATTCCTTTTTTTCTTTTTTGTATTTAGTAATAATTACTCTTGAAATATCTTTACATTATGTTGTAATCTCAGAGATGTGCACAGCATGAACAACAGGCAGGAACTCTGCAGAATTTTTCTGTGCCTCTATTCACGTTGGTGGGCTCCTCATGAACTCTGGGTCTAGGAAAGTCTAAATTTAAAAGAAGAACTATATTTTTCCTTCTCCTTTTCCTCTGATTTCCTTTAAAAGAGTGGCGATTCTACCTGTATTCTTGAGAATGTAATGCTGATGATAAAATTATTGTTTTGCAATGGATTCCCCACAAATGAACTTTTGCATCATATGCAGCCGCACTTAAAATTGGCACAGGAGTGTCCCAAATGACTTCATACACAAGAAACTAAGATGCTGTGTTATGCCTTTCTTCCTAATGGTAGAAATGGTAGCTGAGAAAGGAGGAAAAAATTTAAGGTATTTTTTTTCCGTGTGGTTCCACTGCAACCTGCACTCTGTATATTATGTTCATTTGAGATCATAGCTTGTGAGCTGAGACCTTGTTCACCTTAATGGTAAAAAGTAGATGCAGAAAGGAATATTTTCCATAGGGTCTACTCCTAACACACACATAAACATGAACAAGTCCTTACTCTTTGGCTGGTGGATCAAAAATTGCATCCTAATAGAGAGCAGCTAGAAATATCCATTATACTGCCAAATTGCACAAGCATATTGAAGCAGAATAAAAAAAAAAAAATTACAATCTTCATAATTTTTGCGATAGCTCCAATACAGACAGAACAAATTGACTGCTGCTGAAAGCAGGTCTGTGTCTTCCTAATTTGGTTAGGATTTAAAAAATGAAACCTTTTCTATTTAAAAAATTAAACTTTTCATGACCAAAGTGAAAATCTGAGCCTAACCTTGTTCTCTTATTAATACAAGATGACAGCTGTCAGTGATGTTTATACGCAGGAAACATACTTTTTTCTTACTTGAAGAATTTCCCCTTAACCTACAAAATTCTCATGATTGTGAAACGTTGGAAAATAATATAAATTATGTTTGACAGCAAGGGCATAAAGAAGGCATATAATCATGTAGGATGCTATTTTTTTTTTAATATAGATATTCCAGAAATAGGCATCTGAACTTTTACTCACTCAGTTGTATGGCCCCCAAATTCAGCAACATATGTTTGTGTTGTAACCCATGTGTGGTTGGTTAAAAGCTATCATTTTTCTGACTTCTGCTGGGCAGACTGCAACTGTATGGCAATTTGCTGTGATGTATTTGCCCACAGAAAACAACAAGAGGTGGTATAATACAATTTGGTGCTGTGCAATGTTCTCTAAGGACAGGCACAATCACTACAACAATAATGGTGAGTAGCAGAACATTGCATTAACTGAGTGCATTTTTACCTGTTTATGCTGAATTGTGGTAACCATGTTACAGAGAACAACATAACCACATTTCCCTTCTTTTTAAATTGCTCTAGGAACATAAATATGTGAAAAAAACCCCAAAGCAAAACAAACAAAAAGAAAATAATTGCATGGTATTAACAAATAAAATGTCAGTTCTTTGACAGGAAAACATCACTCTGCTAAATATTAAAGTGTTAGGGTTCAATAACACAAAGGAAGGCTTTTATGCTTGAACCATAAACATCTGTCTGATTTCCGTTAGCTTTGACCACTGCCAAGTGTTTCTGAAACTAAGTCCTCAGTAAACTGTCCTTCTGAGATACTTGAGCAAAGACAAAACAATAACTTAATGACAGTGTAAGTTTTTTTTTGACAGTTTTGAGAGCAAGCAGCATCAATAAGGAAGGAAAATGGACTGGTTCCTGCTGCAAGATGTGTTATCTCTAGAAACAAAAGGATTTAGCTCTAGTAACAAAAGGATTAATTACTAATTATCATCGAAGTTCAGATGAATGCACATGTGCTGCTGTGGTCAGATAGATACAGAGGGCTGCTGTGCTCTCACTCTCTGGAAATGCTTGGGACACCAAACTGCCTCATTGTTTCTCCTGATGCTCTGCCCTATGTCTGTTCCATCAGCCTGGAAGCGAAGGTGTGCATCACTGGTCTGAGGGGTCTGCTGCAGAATGTTCCCTGCCAAGCATATTCGATCCTTTACATTTCCCTTTTTATATTCCAATACAAAATGTAAAACTGTAGTGGGTTGAACCTGAGTTGATGGACAGTCTTTTAGACTAATGATGCTTCTCACAATTTACATATTTAAACCGTGTGGAAAGGCGGGAATTTCCTTTCGTTCCAGCTTGCCTGCCGGAAGGTGGGGGGGCCTTGGAGCCTCTGGGCCCCGCCGGGCTGGGCCGGGGGCCCGTCCCCTCCCACCTTTTCCCACC
>NW_008239080.1:4748958-4781256 GCF_000691975.1 Corvus brachyrhynchos | reverse complement strand
GGGGCCAGCGGGAGCCAGCGGAGCCTCCTGTCTGCAGCCAGCACACCTCGTGCCAAACTGAAGAGGACACCATGCAGCCAGCAGCACAAAGGGAGCGAGGCTTTCTCCACCGTAAAGCCTGAACAAGGACACTCTTCAACATGGCAGTCTCAGAGTCAGAGAGGAAGAGAAGGTGAGTCATGTGAGAAGCTGAAAATGGCGACGGGAGAAAAGAGGGCGGTGCCGCGATTCTCATGTGTAGCTTAAAAAACTTCTTGCATGCCATGGTAAGAAACTGTGATATCACAGACTGTTTGTCTCTTTAATCCATTTGGAGTACATGGGGGGATGGAAAATTCACGTGTGGCCTGTGAAGATTGCGAAGAGTGCCTATGCCAGGCTATATAGAAGCAGTGAGAGGCTGTTAGAGACTTGTGGTGAAGAAAGCCTTTGTGTTCAGCCCAAAATAACTCATCCTTAAAAAGATTAATAATCCCATGTGATGGCCCATGTTTTGCAGTGTGAATGAACTGTGAGATTTTTCCATGGGGGAGATGTTTTACACCACAGCAGATTGTTTCTTTCCGGGCGGGTCTGCTATTGGTGGCAGTTTGGGAACCACGTGAAGCAGAAGAAAACACTTTTTTCCTTAAGCATAAGAGAGAGACTTTTCAAGAGCTGCAACACTGACTAAAATCCCATGTTCTGTTATCCTTTGTGCGAGTTGGGTAAAAAGAGAGAAGTGCTGAAAGTGGGGGGGTTTGCTTTAGTTTCTTGTTATTTCTTTTTACTTTTAATTCTGTTAGTAATAAAACTTTTTCTTTGTACTGCAACCATTTAAGTTTGAACCTGTTTTGCTTTCTCCTAATTCTTATCTCACAGAAGGAAAATAATAAGTAATAATAAGTAATAGATATTTTGAACCAAAAATATATTCTATTTGAATAAATTATTCAAATATTATTATTAAATTGAATATTATTAGAATATTCAAAATTATTTTCTATTTGAATAGAAAATAATAAGTAATAGATATTTTGAACCAAACCACTACAAAAACACTGGGGAAAAAAAAAAAGCTATGAGGCTTGGTGCTCTTTAATACTGGGATTTAGGAATGAGCTGATCCATCATGGATTAAAGAATTAATACATTTCTTACTTGTTTATGGATACTGGACTATAGCTCGTGGCCGTCAACAACCAGAAACTGTCAGCATGCTACCATGTATGATCAGTCTGTGGGAGAAGAGATGAACTCTGGTCTTTACTGCATTAGCCTATTTCTTATTCAGTGTAGTGTTCTTAAGGAAGCCTGAATGCACTGTTTGTTTTTGTTTGATATTGCTCTGTATACAAAATCAGTAAGAGTTCCATTTTCATACGCATTCATCACTGATTTTATTCTATGTATATATTAGAGGCAGAGAACAGTCAAACGTAAACGTTTGAAATGTTTATTAAAGTTGTAAAACTGGTCATGCTCTCGGTGTTCGTTCTTATGAAAGAATCCTACATTCATATAATTAGCTCTATGGCTCAAGTAACATTTGGAAGGAAGAGACATTTGTGTGTAATATTTAATGGAGATTTTTTCTAGCATTTGTGTGAAGACCCTGTGTTGTTCTAGGCTTATGATAACTAGGGAGCACATTTCCACGTAAACCTACACACACAGGCACAAACTGAAGGAAACACAAGCTAAAGAAAAGTAAATCTTTTGACTTTCTTCTAAACCACATGGTGCTCTGAATGAAGAAAATAAGTAAATGTAGCTGAAATTTTTTATTCTAGGTACTGCAATATTGAACATGAAGGATACTGTGCTAAAATTGGCAACCAACCAAGATTTTAGGCTTCTAGGGAAAAAAAAGGTACCAAAATGAAGGCAGCAATACACTTCCAGAGAACAGGCAGTTTGCCATCTGAATCACTCTTGAAGAATGTGGTTACACACTGTTTTCCTGAGTAGAAAAGCTGGCTCAATAAATTTCTCTCTTTCACTCAGTGAGTGATCCAGACCTGATTTTCACCCTCTACCATACCAAAGCACACTCTTCACCCACCCATGAAGAGTGAACTGCAGAATCCTGATGGGAATTAGAACCTGTGTGGACTTTCCCCGCAAAGAAAATGTATTGTGAAACTACAAACTTATTCTCGGCTTGATCATGCAAATAAGATTTGGTGTGGCTGTGTGATACAAACCACAGATCTAGCCTGATTCACTTGCCTAAAGCTATTAAAGAGTGAAACAGAGACAGGGTTATCAGCTAAGGGACTGCAGTTGTATCTACAGAGAAGACAGATAATTTCCCTGTAGTTCTTGCATTTCCAGTTCTGAGGACCTAGACTGAAATTCTGTGAATGCCTTAGATTCTGGTTTTAACAACACAGTCAATCCAGTGTTAATTTTGCAAGGACCAAACTGAAATATTGTATCCATATATGCAAGGGTCAGCCAGGTATAACTTAATTGAAAAAAATCACAGATTAACATTTTATTGTTACATATTTCTGCTGTGAATGATCTGCTAAGTGAGTGGTACTGCTGCTGTAAGTGGTTCAGGTGGGATTCAGCTCACCTCTCCTAACAGTCTTCCTTCTCTTCTCTTTTTAATCAGTGGAGAGATAAGCCCATTCAAAGAAGTTACCCATTTAATCAAACTTTAAAAGTAATTTACAGTGAGATTCTAACACAATGACCATTGCACCAATGACAGCCTAGGGCAGAAACCTCAGGTGCAGACATCTACATTATAGGTATCGTTTCCATTACAGCCTACTCGCACTAGAAGTTTCGTGATATGGATGGAAACATTCTCATTTACAATTCCCCTTTAACAATCCCAGGATGATTTAGTTAAAGAATTCCAGTTTTGGTCCAGAATTGTAGATTGGTAACTTGATTGTCAGGCCAAATGAGCCTTTTTTTTTTTTTAAGTAGGGGATTTTGAATTTGAAATAAAACCATTAAGAAAAGAAACCTCACTATGTTTTTCAAATTTGAAAAGTGATGTTTGTGGAACCATTATGACTTTCCCTAATTTTTTTTTTTCTAAGCATAGGACCAATTTGACAAATACTTTCTACTGCTCTGAAACATCTTTTTCAGAAAAATAAGCCATCCTGTTGATAAAAACCAAAGTAGAACCCCAGAAACAAACAGGCTGTCCTCCCTCTGTCACCTCTTCATGAAAAATGTTTCTCTAATTATATCACAACACATGCAATGATAATGTACTTATAGAAAAAAAGTTTCCCTTGGCTTTATGGTCTTGCATGACCAAATAATTTCACTGCATATGTCTAGATGCAGTTACTGAGCAGGCAGTTACTTAATTGAAAGATTTGGAATTATTTGATTTCCAAATGTTAATGGATGATTAAAGGCCATTATTCTTTTTCTCTGGATTATTTATGTTCGTAGGTATCTGTTTATTGATTTCTTTCACATTTATCAGGTGTTTCTATTTCTTGCCTCCAGGCACACTCAGAATAAAGAATCTGATAGTTTAATTTTTTATTACTTTCATTAAAGCAATCTAGTGATAGCTATACGAGGTCTGGTATTTTGGACAGCTTTGATGTCACATTTAAATATATCTGGAAAGAAAATCAAGATCAAAGCACTGAGCTAATCAATTTTTATTACGTACAGGGAGATTTGAACAGACAGCAGAAGTCACTAGCATTACTTTGCCAAACCACATCCAAATTAGCAACACACAAAAACTCTTCCCACCAGATTTTCACCGAAATACATCCATGGTGAAAACTCTACACAAATTATTCCTACCTGTAACCTCAGAGAAGCTTCTAAAAGTAGTGCCTGAAACTCCAGTAATTTAGAAAGTCTTTCATCTTAGCCAGTTTTGGGGTTAGCTCAGCAGACACAGCTGCTGCTACATCAAGACAAAGTGCCATCTTCTGTGGCTGCCCATCTGTATGTACTCCATGGCACAGGCTGCCCTCCAGCCCCTGAAAGTAAAGACGGGAATCACTGCATTTTGCAGGCTCCACTCTAAGCTTGCAGTAGGTGGTAAACTATGGCTGCTACTGTAGTTGTGGACTAAAAATCTAACTGCACAGTCTGAATATCAACTGATAAGGAAAAACTTGGGATTGAGTGGACGCTTGAGATGTACGCTTTGGAGCAGCTACTGCTTTTCTTGTTTTCTGCCTGCTTAGCCATCTCAGCTGAGACTTGAAAATCTGCATGAGACAACAAATCACAGCCTTCAAAGCCCACAGAGCTCAGAAACTAGACCCACCAAAAGATCTTGTTGCACATTATGGGTCACCTCGCTTTACTTGTGTCACCTGTAAAATTTTAGCTTTCCTTCCTAAAAAAAATTATCAAAGTTGTCCTAGAAAATACTGGTTTGAGGTCCATAATTGCTATATTTTTAAGGCCATTAAGTGTACCATGATTTATTTGCTTGTTGGATGGGGTTTTTTTCACTTTTTTTCCTTTTTGAGTTTACAAAAAGAAGGGCAAATTGATAAATAAGACTGATGAAACTGTTATCTGGGAGTTTTATTTATGTGAAATTTATCACATCTGCACTTTCACTATGATAGTGCATGTCCATATTGGTCTATTCAAGTGAATGTCTAAAGCTGAAGCATGTGCCAATTTGTGTACATCATATCACAGAGCTACAGAACCAAGGTACATCCTGGCATGAACAGGAGGAGAGGTGCAGAGTTTTTTAGTGTGGTGCAAACTTCCATGTGTTTCTAAACTAAATAGCATGTTTCTGATCATTTTGGTGTGACCAATAAAATTTTATGAAATGCCTTTGGAAAAGGATCAGAATTTATTTTGAGAGTTTCTTTCTAAAACTGTAAAGGCACATCAAAATAGCAGCTTGCATTTATTTACATGCAGGACTAAAAGTCAGTGTATCTTTGCTTGCAGTGACAGTTTCCACAAAAGATGTCATATTTATATGGGACAGAAATGAAGACTCAGAGAGGAAGACAGGTAAAGGACACAATCACGTTGTCACTACCTGTGTCTCACTTCAAATGGGAGTTCTTTTATGGGATTATCATGTATAAAGCTGAGCATAGGAATAACAGCAGAAGGTCACAGAAGTTAATGCATTCAGTTCCCAGATGAAGAGTTTCCACAATAGCAGTGTTGGGAAAATATATCTGTAATTTTCCCACCTCTTCTTACAGGCTTGCATCAGTGGACCCAATGTGAAAGCAGCAGCTATCTCAGATCATTTCAGCAGCACGGGAAATCCCTTTCCATAGAATCACAGAATGGGTAAGGCTAGAAGGGACCACAGGGGGTCATCTGTTCCAGCCTCCCTGCTCAAGAAGGGTTATCCTAGAGCACATGGCACAGGATTGTGTCCAGATGATTCTTGAAGACATCCGGTGAGGGAGACTCCACAACCTCTCTGGGAAATCTGTTCCAGTGCTCGGTCACCTGCACATTAACAAAGTTCTTCCTCATATTCAAGTGGAACTTCCTGCGCATCAATTTCTGCCCATTGCCTCTTGTTCTATTGCTTGGCACCACTGAGAAGAGCCTGGTCCATCTTCCTGACGCCTTCCCTTTAGATACTCATACACATTGACAAGTCCCCTCTCAGTCATCTCTGCTCAAGGCTCAACAGGCCCAGCTCCCTCAGCCTCTTCTCTCAATAGAGATGCTCCTGTCCCTCAATCATCTTTATAGCCTCCTCTGGACCTGCCTCAGGATCTCCATGTCTCTCTCATCCTGAGGAGCCTAGAACTGGACACATCACCCCAGATGTGGGCTCACCAGGGCTGAGTAGAAGGGCAGGATCAGCTCCCTCAACCTACTAGCAATGCTCTCCCTAATGCACCCCAGGATACCACTGGAATTCTTTGTCCCCAGGGCACACTGCTGCTTCATGGACAACTTGCTGTCCAAGAGGACCCCCAGCTCCTTCCCTGCAGAGCTGCTTTCCATCAGTCTGGTGCCAAGCCCCCACCCCCTTTTGAAGGCTCCTGCTCCCTGTTTGAAAGCACTGCAATCACACAATCTAAAGTGCCAATCTGATATAATCCCTGCTCACTCTACACTGTTTGTAGAGGATGATGACAGGTTAATTTTATATCAGCAGACCTCATGCCAGACCAGGGGTTGCTGCTTTATTCCAGATCAGTTACTGTTTGTCCTCCCAGCAGATATAAAAGCATAAAGCTGAAATAAATGCCATGACACATGTTCTGGTTCACTCAGCAGATACATGATGAAGGGGATCAGACATGTCCTGCTGCAATCTGGCAATGCACAGATCTGATACTAATCATCATGGACTCGTGGTGTTGGAGGCATCAGGACGTCTGTGGCTGGCCCCACAGCGAAAGCTGGAGAAAGGTGATTCTGTGGAAGAAAATCATCCAGGTGTTGAAGCTGAAGGTCTCACATTTGAAATGTGTATGTATTTAAGCAGCACACAGACTTACAGTAAAATAGGAATTGCTGAATAATGTCACAAGTTTTGACATAAAGGTTTATTATGAGTTTAAAAGACCTGTCCCTTCCTAATGCAAGTACTCACTCATTGGATTATTCGGAAACAGACCTGGGCAGTGCAGAGAAACTCTCTGCTGTGCCAACACAGTGTTCAAACTGAGAAGTATTTAAAAGTATTGACAGAGACTGCCCTCTGCTTTCCCTCCTGTGTGATCATCTCTCTCTTTATAAAAAAACCGTGCCAACATTTTTTTTCCAAGTTAGAAAACAAATTCTAAAAACTACTATGAAGGCATTTGGAAAATCAGATTCTGAGACAGTCAGAATCCAGCTATACAGCTGAGTTGTAATGAAAAACGTGTGTTTCTGTATATTCAAAAATATTCTTCAAGGGAACCTCTAGGGTACATATACTCATCTCAAAACTATGATGGAGTTGGACATGGTTATACTCTTCTAATCAACCTTGTCGGTCTCCTCCCACTCTTTATCACCATTCATAAGAGTACATGTGTAGACAGAAAAAAATGGTTTAACCTTCTTTCTCTTTTGTGGAAAATGTCAAGGTCATCAGCATTTTCTAGTGAAGATCATGAGCACATTGTGATAATATTGTTTTGGGACACCATCAAAATTTATGAAAGCTTAGTTATATCTGACTGTCTCATCCTACTACTTTAGCAAGTATTTAGAATTTGCCATTAGTACAACTACCTTACTGGTGCCTCCAGAAGGGTATTCCAATGGGAATTTACTAGTTTGTGTGCTTTAGATATCTTTTCAAGGTCTAATTTTTAATATTTTCGTTATGCCAGTGAATCAAAATTATTTTTAAGATTTATCCTGTTTTTTATTTTCTTCTCAAAACCATCTGCCAGCAATGATTATGTAATGAATTTTTGAAATTGTCAGAGTTGAATATCAATGTCAAATGTCCAATTTTGTAGCTTCCAAAATGATTTCCTCTGATGTTTTCTACCACATAAGTATTATCTGAAAATTTATTTACATGGATAAATAAAGCCACTTTCCTAAAATATGCTGTTTTACTAATAGTTAACATTTTCTGTTATTTAATATTTTATAAAATGTTTCACTATTGTTACCCTCTCAGATACATTTTTAAGTTATATGTCCCAAAATTCTATATGTTTTATTATAGAATATATACAGTACTCAGCATTTTAAATAACAAGCGGTTCAAGTAACATATCAAGTTACTTTTGAGTTCACTGAAAAGAATAGTTGAATATTTGCCTATTTGTAAACCTGAAGAAATAAGTTACCATTTCATTTTAACAGCATGATAGGTTAGAAATCTTTTCCATCTTGAAATGCTAAATAGCAAAGAGATTACTTGGCACTTTTTTCCCATTTCTTTTTGTTCTGTGGAAGATTTTGTGCATAACTTTTTTTAAGCTTGACAGACTGTTGAAATATTTTAAAATGCAATTCTGTTCCTAAGCTTCTAAACAAATAAAAAAAAATCACAACAAAATTCTCAAGGCTCATACCCACTGTGATTGTGTGTGCCATTGATTTTTTACTGATTATAGACTGCAGTGAAATTTGAAAAATAAGAGTTATTCAGTTATTGATATGATGGTGTATTAATGCTTAGATGAACTTGTCAGGAAAAATTAAGGTTTGACCATAAAATATTTTAAACTGCCAACTCCTTCTTCAGGCTGCTGTGCGCAGCTGCAACCTCTGCTCACATGAAAATGTCTCCAGGTCTGTTTCTTCTATTCTTTAATATCAAATATAGGGTCATGTCTCATTTTATGTTTATGTTTCACCTCAGTAGCTTAACATTTTGCCAAATATCAACTTACCCAAGAAAAACTCATAGCACATACATTCTCCTCATCAGAACACCAGATGTAACATCTGATCATACGCTATTGATGCTCAGTGTTTTCAAAAGGACACTGATTATGGCAGCAGTCCAAAAGGAAATGCCTAAAGTTGCATGCCTGGCTCTTTCTTTTCAGCTGATCTTCCCTCCACCAAACATGGAGAGGCAGGGATTTGATGGATGGACTGTTCAGTGGATAAGAAATTGGCTGGATAGATGCAGCCAGGGCACACCAGTGGCCAATGGATCTGTGTCTAGGTGGAGGCATGGCTTGTGGATGAAAAGCTGGATGTGAACCAACAGTGTGCACTGGCACCCCAGAAAGTCAGCTGCATCCTGGGCTGCATCAAAAGGAGCTTGGCCTGCAGGGCAAGGGAGAGGATTCTTTCCCCCTTCTCTGCCCTTGTAAGACCCCACCTGGAGTGCTGTGTCCAGGTCTGGGGTCCTCAATACAAGAAAGACATGTTTAAGTGGGTCCAGAGGAGGCAAAAAATATGACCAGAGAGCTGGAGCACATCTGCTACAAAGACAGGCTGAGGGAGCTGGGGTTGTTAAGCCTGGAGAAGAGAAGGCTTCAGAGACCTTACAGCAGCCTTCCAGTACCTTAAGGGGGCTTATAAAAGGGAGGGGGAGGGAATTTTTGTACAGGCAAATAGTGACAGGACAGGGGGCAATGGTTCTAAACTCAAAGGGGCAGGTTTATATTAGATGTTGGGAAGAAATTCTTTACTCTTTTGGTGCTGAGACACCTGAACAGGTCAGAGAAGTTGTGGATGCCCCATTCCTTGAAGTGTTTGAGACCAGGTTGGATGGGGCCCTGAGGGTCCTGGTCTAGTGAATGGCATCTCTGCCCATGGCAAGGTTGGAGCTAGATTACCTTTAAGGTCCAATCTAACACAAACCTTTTTCTGATTCTACAATTCTGGAAAAAATACCACAATATCTGAATGATAATTTTCAAATAATTTCAAAATTCTTTCAGGCTGATATAAAAGAAGATGTGTTTGATAACAAGAATGTTGTTGCAAGCAGGCTATCATCTGTGCAATACATATGAGTTGCTTACCCAAATATTTTGAAAGGTCTTTCCCAAAAGGACTTCTCCAACCTTTTTGGGTAACTGCAATGTTCTGCTTCTTGTCTCTTCCAGAAAATAGAAATAGAAAAAGCATAGGAAGACCTATTTTGTTCCAAACATCTACTATTTTCTTACCACAGACAAATATTGCTTAAAGAAATACAGAAAGCATGAGGCACATGCATGACACACAAAATCATACAGGCACTTTGCAGCCACATGTTCCGCTTCTTAACCTGAAGGGCAATTACATCACACAATGAAAGATTAATTTTCTGCCTACATCATAGAATCACAGAATATGCTGAGTTGGAAAGGACCCACAAGGGTCATTGTGTCCAACTCCTGGCCCTGCAGAGCACCATCCCAAAGAGACACACCATGTGTCCAAGAGCATTGTCCAAATGCTTCTCGAACTCTGTCAGGCTTGCTGCTGTGACCACTGCCCTGGGGAGCCTGTTCCAGTGCCCAGCCACCCTCTGTGTGAAGAACCTTTTTCTAAAATCCAGCCTAAAGCTCCCCTGACACAATTTCAGGCCATTCCCTCATGTTCTGTCACTGGTCATTACAGAGAAGAGATCAGTGCCTGCCCCTTCTCTGTCCCTCATGAGGAAGCTGTAACTGCAATGAGGTCTCCCCTCAGTCTCCTCTTCTCCAGGCTGAACAGACCAAGTGACTTTAGGCACTCCTCATATGGCTTCTACTCCAGACCTTTCACCATCTTTGTTGCCCTCCTTTGGACACTCTCTAATAGTTTAGTATCTTTCTTGTATTGTGGTGACCAAAACTGCATTCAAGGTGAGGCCAAGCTAGTCGAAACCATCCAGTATAACAAAAGAGTTGGGAACACATGATCCGAGGAGAAGAAAGAGAAGGTCATATCTTTGACAGCAGGTTGTAGACAGATTATCTCACAGAATTTTTATGTACAAATTAACCAAGGTAAGTCTGCAAGGACGTAGATCTACTGCCTTTGATTATATCGTGTGTGCTTCATCAAAATGGCTAAAATTGAATTTCTGAGCTGGATGGAAACCAAGGAGTTAAGTGTATTCCTCTCAGTAAAGGGAGATTTGTATTCTAAACCTTTTATAGTGTCAGTCACTTTTATTCAGTGAAGGGCAGAAAACAATTTCTAACAGCACAGAAAGTTTTTTAAATAGTTACTCAAGTGCTTCCTGGATCAAAGATGCATGATGAATTATCAGGTAACTCTCCCCAACCATTTTTTCACAGAATTTGGCTCAAGAAAATTGTTTGATAGTAGCTTGATGACACTTTGATCAAGAATCTATTGTTAAATGGATTGTTAAATCATTGACCAGATCTGAGCAGTGGAAGGTAAGAGCTTGCACACTAATCAACTTGAAATATAAAGAAATAATTTTTTTAGAAAGATGAAAACCCATATGCTAATGCAGAAATGATTAAAGTATGATTTATCTCTGTAAAATTATATAGTAGATGTAGCTCTGTGGAATCTCAGGATTTTTATATTAATGGGATCCATAGCACATTAGTAAATCCACAAGTAAAATGCTGGGTTTTTCTTCAGTTATGGCTTCTAATCCATCCTTTCATAATCAAAATGGATTGTTTCTATCTTCTCTATGATCCTTAGCAATATACTAGGAATAGGCCAAATTCTGCTCTCAGAGACATAACTACAACGTTAAACCTCAATCAAGCTGTAACCAACATCTCAGCTCATAAAGTGATACTTAACTGTGAAAGGTGACATAGAGCTACACTGACACAAGAAGAAGACAAGGAGTAAATCAATGCCATTCTTCCAAAGTGTTTATGGATGCATCACTTCTTTTTACAGAACAGTTTATTCCCTTCCAGTTTTTGGATAGTTGGAGTAAGGAGGAGTGATTCAAGCCCCCTCTCCGATCCAACCTGGACTATTGCATGTAAGGGAGAGTTGAGGATTTCCTGCTTTAATGACTAGTGCTTGAGCTGCTGCTCAACAAGGCCAAGTAGTCAAGAGAATGGGTTCACTTCTGCTTTACAATCTCCAAAGCCAGGAAGATGATGATAGACCATTTTGCGAATACTTGGATCTGCACAAAAGAAGAAACTCAGGCATGTTTGCTATCCAAACCTAAGTGATATAAGAAGAAAGATAATGGTATCAATAAGTGAATGGCTATGATGCTAATCAGATAGAGGAAAATGTCTGATGGATTAAAAATGTGACAGCTTTACAAAATCACATTTCAGTATGTAGGATTTTATGTTATGAAGAATGAGGAAAAAATGGTCCTGAAAAAAATTCAGTGCTAAGGCAACTGAGGAATCCCAACCTATTTTTCAAAGACGTTCTTCCTTGTGCACATGATTGTTCATCTTCTCTCCTTGTGCTTGATTTTGCAAGGATGAATGAACGACTCCACAAATTTGGAAACAACTAAAAAAAAAAAAATCTACTTTACAGAACTGTAAGTATTTGCAACTGGTTTATATTTCTAGTTGGATTTTTTATGTTTTTTCTTTTTCTTTGCTATTTTTTTGTTGTCATTTACACAGCCCTTTCCCATACACACATCCAGATCTAGATATTTGTCTGTGCTTAAAGATAAATAATGATAGGATTATCTGACTCCAGGCAAAATGCAAATTGTTTACAAATCTGGTTACTGAATGACAGTGAACGCAATTGGATTTATATTTTTTTAAAAATCAGAGGAGAGAAGGCAATTTCCCAAAGCACTGATGCTGATTCTCTGAACCATGTGCTGATTCTAACCTGCATACAGAACTGTTGAAGTGACCTGCTAATATAGAACAAGGACAGTGTATAGCTTTGAATAAACTGCTGACAATAAACAGTGGTTGTGCAATGCCACTTCTTGGGCACCTAAGCAGATTAAAACATCTTGTTTTGACAGTTACATTGTGGTCATTTTTGTATTTCTTTATCAGCAGGCTCATTTTTGTACCGTGATTGACTACAGATTTTCTAGTTAGGTTGGTAGATTTAACCAGGAGTTTTAAAATAAAGATTTGCAACCATCTAACATTTCAGAGGCAGAGGAAATTCGATCACTTACACAATTTAATAGATAGCCTCATCTCATTGTGTAATTCTCCATTTCTCTGTGGTTACTTTGAACACCATTATTCGGTGGGCTGTTAAATGGATCTCAGCTACCCTGTGGATCACTGAATTGCTGTTTGAACAGAGGAGACATTCTGTCTTTGAAAGAAAGCTCAAATTATCACTCAGATATGAAAACATGTCAGCACATTGATATTTTAGGTTTAATGATTCCAGTTCCATAGGATATGGATTACATAAGAGCCCCATAGATTACCAGATAACCATTAACAGAATTCTGTCAGTGTTCTGCACCTGATAACAACATCCCCAAATGAAACCTCAAGAGTTTTTAACAAATTAAGGTCAAGTCTTGAATTACCAGGTTCATTTTTGTTGCAACCACTCCAGTTCTTTGCAAAACTGTTTTACCTGCACTTACTGCCTCAAAGCAAATACAACACTAATTCTGTGTTATCAAAAATGAAGGACTGAATTATTGATTAGACAATTTAAAATAGTATGTTGATTTATACACTTTTTGGAGACAAAAGAGCAGTTGGATCTGTAGGTGATATAAATGAAGAGTTGATACGAAGCTCACCAGTGTGCCCAATTTACAAAAGATGAGTTGTAACAAGTGGCCACAGTTCTCAGAGCCCTAGCTGTCAGGGGAGATCCCTCCAAGTTATAAACACCAGCAGAGCTTTTGCTGTTCAACTGAAGCTGTCTCTTCCATTTTTACTAAGGATGCCCTTTAAGGATTTTTTTGGGCTTCTTTAATGAAAGTGGGGCTCAAAGAGCAAGTGAATATCACAGGGTGATGATAGCACTGCTGCTTTCAGAAACATACTATTGTTTATATTTTCTTTGACCATAGGAGGCAGAAAAAATGTTCAGTGATACTTCTGCTCCTACATGCTGCATTTCAAAGTATGAGCTGAGAGAAAAGGTTCAAACCATAACTCCTTCCCATCTTGCTACATGCCTCATTGCTTACTCTGGGAAACTGTGTGTGTGTGGGGTGTGTGTATTCACTTTTGGTTACATGTGAATTGAAGATGAACTCTTCGTTTTTGATCTACCTTCAAAAATCCATTGATTTTTTTTTTTTTCTTTCTTTCTTTCTTTTTTTTTTTTTAATTTCTGTGCTGGTAATAAATACAGCTTTTGGTAATTTGAACTTCTGTTCTCAGGTACTAGCTTCCAAATCACAAAGCACATTCAGTCAGCGTATTCCCCTCTCAGCAAAGTTTCCCTGTGCTTACTACAGCTTTCCTAAATTCCTGCAGTCATTCAAGCCTGAATACATTGCCTTCTGGTCATGGCACTTTCAGTACTGTTTCAGCTCTAAAAATAATACATAAGAAATTTTTCATTGCTAATTTGTTTTCTGTAATGGTTCTTAAGTCACTGTTTTGTGTGTGGTGTGTAATGTGTTTTGCTGATGTATCAGTGATGCAGAAGTTGGAGTTTTGTTTTAGAGTGCTGTTTCTGAGTTGTCTCCTAAATCTGTTTTTCCTCTGGAGACCCCAGTTCCCTCAGCTATGAATGAAGCAGGAATCCACCAACCCTGCAAAGTAATCACAAATTAATTCTTGCCTTTGCCATGTAATTGGTCTACTTGCCGCAAAATTTAGATGTCTATCTACTGTCACGTGGATCTTAAAGATTCTGCATAGCTACAAAAAGGAAGAACAAAGGTCCAGTTTTCAAGTACTTTTAAATAAGTGACAAAAACATGTTTTCAAGCATGAAAAATCATTAAGAAGCTAAATATAGTGTAAAAGAGACAGTTAAAAGATTAAGCAATTAAATTTAAATGTCTTAAGGAAGTGTTTATAAACATTACCAGAGTTTTCCACTGCCAGATCAATAGTGGGGAAAATTACTCAAAATGTATATCTGAACCTGCAGCTCCCAGTATGTATTTCCCTTTTATATCTTATTGCTTTCAGCATAAAACACAAACAACAACAGTAAAGGCTGAAATCCATCTATTTTGGATCCATACATGGATCAATGATACAGTAGTATTCTATGGTGGGCAGCAGACACTAAACTTTGTAGGTCCTGAGTAGATTATTTACATGTGTACTGTGTATTGTGTTGTTTAGTGGTGCTGTAAAATTACAGTCAACTATTTTTTTCAGGTATTTTAAGGATACGCAGAACAGAATAATGTTTCAAACTCATCTAAGCTGATAACATTAACGTAAACAGCATTAGACTTGATTCACAAAATGTTCTTGAGAAGAAATGCAAGGTAATGTCTTTAAATGATAAAAAAACCTGAAACATTTTAATTTACTGGTAAATCTCCCAAGTTTTACATTTCTATAAAATTGGACTAAAATATTAAGAGCTTAAAGAGAAATGCCAGGTAGAGGGACTTGTTAGTGGAGAGTGAGCACTGGAGTGCTCCCTCTCAGATTAAGATAACACTCAGAAGGGAATCTGTTTTGAATTGCTTAGTCTGAAGGAATAAATGCCAAGGGAAAGATAAAATGGATTCTTGCTAAACAAAGGTACAGCAAGTGTAGGATTTTAAGACCAGTATAATAAGCACAAGAACTAAATGAGGATCACAAAGGGAAAGATTTAAAGAAATGTGGGATGTTAAGAGAATAAGAAATTACTATCACATTAAAACATCCAAGCCCGTCCACAGATTGAGTGTGGACTTTCAACAAAAATGAAAAGCATTTATGAAAAAGCACAAGGAAAGAACTTCAATGCAAGATTTAAATCATTGACAATAAAATCATAAGCAGTGGCTTGAGCTGAATAAAGAACCAAAAGAAAGAAGGAGTCAAGAGTAGTATAAATGAGTGATTAATACTGAAAGAGTATATAGAAAACAAAGGCTCATATACAAGAAATACAAATAGAAAAGAGTCCAAAAATACACACTGTAAATAGTTTTCAATGGAATATAATATTTAATAGCAGGACAGAAATTTGTCACTGTGCCTATATTTTGAAGTTTACAACCTGAAGTTATCCTTCATTTCTGTATGATGAAAATGATATGCTGATATATTTAGGAATCCAGATACCCGTGTTTTATAGGTGTCTATTTCCTTTGACTGTTCACCAAACTGCTATCTTTGTATTATCAGTAGACTTTCCATAATATTCCTGTTGGCTCTACATATGTAGTGCCAATACAATTGAGACTACCAAGACAGATGTTTCATTGGCTTAGTTTCCCACTTGAAAAAAGACATCCACTGTATACCAATTTTCTTTCTTCTTTGATCTGTCTTACATGAAAGACTGTTAAAACTACTGTTTTTCTGATTTTTACCTTCTCTGATTTTTCACTGTGTACCCGTGTTTAGGATAATTCACATCCAAACCATACTAAGGTTACCCTTGCTGTCATAGAAACACCACAGAATTTTATTTTCCTTTCATTTCTGGGCAAGAGAATGGGGGAAACGTTTCATTAGCATTTCTGTGAGGTTGTTCTCACCTACCGTATACGGTATGTGCACCCTGGGAGGTATTTTATTAAAAAAAATTAAATTCTTCCACAATGCCTCCCCAAAATCACTAGCACTGTGGTGTGCTAATTGAATTTTGTGTACTATTTTGAGAAATTTCATTGGTGCATAAATGCTTCATACAGCTCTACTCAAATATATACTGTAAGGGACAGAAAAAACTTTCTTACCAAGAATAAATACCCATATTCACCTTAAAACATTAGAAAAATGAAGGTTTTGTAATGTATGGTTATACTAAACTTCTTCCTTATACCGTGAAAAATATAATCAGATGGAGGGGTGTGAGCTTTCCCTTTCACTTGAGTTGAGACTAATTAGATGCTAAGCCATACTGCCAGGCAGACGGATTAGGGATGTCTTTTTTTCTCTCTTCCCACGGTTTTCTTAATTTTCCCCTGCTTTCCAAAAACTGAACGCTGGTCCCAATTAGTAGCAATAAAATCAGTCTTTATGTTAAAAGATTTTTTATGTTATCAAGAGCACTTGGAAAGGAAACAAGAGCTTTCATCTCTTCCATTCTCCAAGGCATTTCATACTTTTCTCCTTATAAAGAGCCCATCTCTTCTTTCTGGTCTAGTCTGCCTTCATTATTACCAGTGATTCCCAGACTTATTTGCATCAAAAACTTCCTCTAAGAATGTTATAGGTCACAAATCTCTTTCAAGCATTCCCACCTTGTATGTTTTCCTCTCTGCCTTCTCTTGAATCAGTTACTGAGAAAGCACTGTGCCTAAGTATTTTTGTTTTTAACAGGACCTTTACTACCACTGTTTTATTACAGTGCTTCTTTCTGGGTGTCTGGTCTCTACCAAATGTTGGTCTGTGCTATTGGAAAGTGACCATTCCTCCTTCTGCCATGATGGCTACAAAAATCCAGCTGCCCTCTAAGTCTGGTCTGTGTACAGACTCTCAAGGCTTCGGAAGGAGCTGTCTCTTGTCCATTGTCAGTCACAAAACAGATTATTGAGAGGGTTAATATGCTTTTTCTCCTGCTTTGAAAATTAGTATAGCTCATCTTGTGACAAACTTCTGAGGTTCAGCAAAGCTCCTCTGAGGCCAGTTTAAACTTTACTGAAGTCAATGGAAAAATGGTGGCTAGCAGTAGAATAAACTCAAAATAAGTTTCTGAAAAGTAAAATGAATAAAAACAATCATGAATAATTTTCCAGAATGGATATGAGTGTCACACATAAAAACAAAAGAAGGGAAAATCCTGAAGTACAGGATTCAAGGCAAAATCAGAGTCCTGAGCTGCAACAGAACTGAAGGAGAAGCACTTGAAATTTAGTGGTGAAAGAGTAGAAGCATGAATTAGTAGCAAAATAAGAAGATATGTAAAGAATGAAGTTTAATGTAATGTCTTTTCCTTTAGAAACTGTTTCTAGGAGAATAGATTCTAAAACCCAGCATATAGAATAATGCATAAAGGATTTAAATTTCCAGGGTCACACGTTTAAACATAATTTAAGAGTATACTTCAATGGAATTTAAATCAATGTTCATGTGGAAAATTACTAACCCTTCCCTTCTTTTCTGTTGTAAACTGAATTTATGAACGGTATCTGAGAAACATAAAACCAAATACTTAATTTCAGTTTAACACATATATTTTGTGCAATGGAAGCAAATGGATCTTTCTCTGTACTAATTACACAAAAATTGGAAGCAAATATCTCTTTCATTTACATGAAGACAGTATAGAAGTCATACAGTTTCCTAGTTTTTTCAAAGTTGGAGCAATATCATTACTTTCTCCTTCAACAGTGTCCACTGAAATAGCAGAAGGAGACCCTGAAGGTGAAGAAGATCTTGGGCCCTGTTTCACAGGAAGATTTAAGCAACAGCTCTGCCCTTAACTTCACTGTGAGCCTTAGCAAATGTAGTAACCGAGCAAGTAAAAAGATGCTGCTTATTTTGTCCATTCACACCCTGAAGTCACTGACGATTCTGAGAATAGAACTGCGGGGTTCTGATCTTAGGCACCTCTCAGAGACCTCCAAGCCACATTAGGTTGGTCATCATCTGCATTCTGCTGGACTACAGTGATGGATCCTCTGTCCACTATTTTTAGCCTTGACACACAATATTTGATTTTATGGGGAATTTCTCAAGCTGGATCCTGCTTCTCAAGAGACCAAAGTTCATGCGTACCTTTGAATACTGAGACATTCAACTGACCATAAAAATAATTTCAATGACCATAAGTATATATGTGAGTGATTTTCTGAACAACACTGTGGTGCTCATGAGCAAGATCAATCCTCAGATAAAGAAAGAACTTAAACCGCTGGAATGTGTTCTTAAAGGTACTGGTAAAAACTTCCTCAGAAAATAACAAGTGAAAATCTACCTATGCTAAAAACCAGTATCAAAAGTCTCATCAAAATCTCATTTACTTATTTCTGTAAATAACCCATAAGGATAGTCTTTGAAATTCAATATACTGTCTTTATATAATATTCTTATCCAATATATTTTATATACTCAATAAATCAATATAAATACTTAATTGATTTTTGAAATGCAAATATATATAATGAAACTAAAATGAGAAAGGAAATAAAAGTTTGAAAATACTGAAAATTATGTCCATGTACACACAGTGAAAAATAAAAGTAAGCAAAGAAACTTTGGGCTACCTATGATCTTTTGAAAGATATGCATAATAAAGGTATTCTACACATCTGATTTTGCACTTGACTGTATTTGTGTGAAACCTGTAAAGAGTTGGAGGACAGAGCCACCTGTGAGATATAGACCTGAGAGTGCAGTGAAGCTTGGGTAGCTTTTGTTCCCCTTATAGAAATCCTTTTCTTTACCCCTTGATAAAGCTGGCCAGTTCTGCTGACTATTGTGTGAGGCACTGATCACCACCTGCTCATCATTTCATGATCCTTTGATATTCATGTTTCTCAAGAAAGAGCTAAAAAGATCAGCCTCTGGGAAGCCTGCAATGCAAGAGCTGCAATTTGCTGGAGACTTACAAAGGCTATTTCCAGTACCTGGTGTGTGTTCTGATGCCATGATGATTTTTTGCCTTTTCTTTTATACCCCTGTTATACCTTTTTTACAACTTCTGTATTCTTAGTGCTTTTTGCCTACATTCTTGGACTTGTTTGTCAAGCTAAGAGACTAACCATTTTAGAAGCTTCGTAGCTAGGGATCAGTGTGCCCCAGACCCCAAGGTCCTCTCCAGAACACATTCTGTAAACCAAGATAGAACCATCCAGGGGAAGGCTCCTTGGGGAGGGGGTCTCACTTGAACCTCTCGCTGAAGAATCTTTGATAGATATGCTAATTAATAAAACCTATAATGTTATACCAGATCTTTTAGGAAAGGCATTTTGGCGAGGTGCATTTCGATGCATATGACCTGGATGTAGTACACCTAAGGATCCTTAAAATAAATACCAAGGTAAAATCCCTTTTCCCCTTCTAACCGTGTATGACTCTTGATTTTAAGATCAAGAAAAGGCATCAGTTCCAATGGGGACAGGTAGAACTTCTCCCTGGTTTAGGGGAAGAAGGGGCCTCTCATACTGCAATACAGGAATGAGGATAGGTGCCTGTGTAATGCATTCCTATAGTGATTTTAAATAAATGCCATAACAAAATATACCTGATTTTGGGATTTTTTTTCACATTTCTATTTTTGCCACTGTGGTTTGACTTGAATTAAAAGGTTTCTGCAGGGGAATTTACAGAGTGGTGTAAGTGGGTGGTATCCTGAGCAGTAAGTCAATTACTGCTCACAATTCCAAAGAACACAAGGTACCAACTGCTCCTTGATTGACTCACATATGCTTCCAAATGAAGTCAGTAGCAACTTTATCTCTTCAGGGGGAATAAACCATGCAAAAAAAGACAGAATTTGAGAAATACGAATGTATGTATTTATTTAGTGAATGTATTTCTTTGTTTTCAAAAATCAAACACAAGATAATTTCACTTTTTGCGAGCAAAGGTAAAAGAGAAAACGGGCTTTATACACACTCTGCATGCATTTCATAGCACCTTACATCTGTAGAATTGTGTATAATCCTTCTGCGTAATGAAAGTGAAAGGCATTGCTTTGACTTTGCAGTGTTGTGTTTTCAAAGGCCCGTTCTGGAAGGTTTGCTTTACTTCAGCCAATTTGGTCACACTGTGCGCAGAGCATGAGACAGTCAGCTGAGGAATGATAATAATTCTTTTCCCCCACAGAAGCCCAGAATATGCAGCCCCGTGCCAATAAGTAGCAGCTCCCAGAAAGACAGCATCCAAAGGAGGACAGCTGAACCCAGATTCCTTGCATTTAAAGCACTCAGAACTGATGCATGGTGTGAGATGGCAATATTTTCAACCCTAGCTTTCCTTGTCATGCAAAGACATTTTTGTGTTTCTAGTTTTTGTCTCTTTTGCTCTGCATTTAATTACCTGCTAAATATGTATTTTTTTCTGATGGAATTTCCTCTGGTTTTAAATGACTGAAAACCACATAGCTGTAAGAGACCCAGAATAACACATCAGCACAATATTCCATAGGCAGATGGTATGCTAGCCTGACCTTGTTTATCACTGGACCACATCCTGTGACAAGGTTTTTTTGTAATGACTGCAGCAGTCCCAGGCTTTCCACGTATGACATTCCTCCCTTCTTATTCTGATTACACAACTGTCAGGTCAGAGGGACATTTTTAACTGTTGCCTTAGTATTGTACTACCTAATTCTGCTGGAGACCTTCAAACTTTTAAAATATAGATTTCAATCAGTGAATCAAGAGATATTTTTGGAAAAAAACCACCACATTTTAATGAATGATACCACAATATTGATATAGACCTTGAAAACAGCAGAACTTTTAATAAAAGGAAGACTTTTTTTTTATTATTATTCCTTTCAGGTTAATAAAGAACTTGTTTCAACTACTTGGCTATTTGGTTTTTGTTTGAAATATATTTGGATTTTATTGTCCCAGAAGTTTCAAGCCAACTAGATCTGCAGCATGTATAAACACCTCTTTCTTATACATTAAAAATAGAAAAAGTACCTTTTATATCACATGCTTATGTTCTTTTTTCGACTGAAAAAAAAGTAGAGGTATTATTTACTACATGTAACATTCTTTTCCTGTTCAAACATCTTCAACTCAAACTATGCATACATTTCAAATTCAAATGACATATATCTTAATGTTTCTTCCTCTTATATTTTTATTAGCTTTTTTGAGTTTCAGCCTCCTCCAAAATTCTACTAAAGAAGTAGGAGTTCCAATAGAAAGTAATTTCATTTCATAAAATAATAATAATGCTTAGGGAAAAGAACATTTATCCTTCCTTCTACAAAAACTTCCTCTTCAGTTTGGCTAGTCCAGATGCTGCCCTTTAAAAAGAGAGAAGGATGAAGCTCAAAAGCTGGCAGATCTTTGCACATGGTAAGGTCAGCAGAAATTTCAGCAGACTATACTCTTTATTTTGGCAGTGCTTTGTGTGCAGACATGGCCTCAGGTGAAGTCAACACATCTGCACTTTAAAAACACAGTGTAATTTTTCATCCAATCACTAGTCTGTGTAAGTGATGGATTTTAAGCTTTGTGTCAATCCATAGTACTTTCTTTTGGCTTCAGAGTACAGATCCAACTCCCTAGGAACTGTGGTACATGAAGATTCCCTCCTCAACTTTCAGGCTGGAAATAATATGTAGAATATATTTGTTTGATAATAAAGCATGAGTCACAAAAGGGAGCTCAAAAGATGACCCTAACAGACACTATTTTGGACAAATTTTGTCAGAAATGTTTCCTATCTAATATTAGTATCAAATGCATATACTGAAAAAATATATATGCAGAGCAGAGACATCTGAATTAACAAAGTGGAGTGACAGGATGTTCAAATGCTTTTTCTATAAAATATCAGATTTTTGGGCTCCATTCTGTAGATTCTCATCTTCAGCAGACACTCAGACTTCCCGCAGACCAGAAAACCCTGCCAGTTCCAAGTCCCTTCTTCAATTGCATGGCCCTGGTCACACTGTGATTATCCTTATTCTCTCCTCATACGAAGGCACAGCAGAAAGCTGCACAAGCAGAACTCCTTGCTTTCATCTGTAGAACTGAAGTATGACATGTTATTATCTGTTTATGCAATGCTACTTCTATTTTGGTTGCTTAGTTCCTCCTATGCTAGCATCCTGCTTTCATTTTTACTTATTTTGCTAATCTTTAGCTGCTCAGGCTGAAATTTCCTGTGCTGGAGACGTGTCTCAAAATGGAAAGTTTTAGGAAAAGAGATTTAACAGTTTTTACACCGAGATTAGTAAAATTATTCAGCAATATTTTTACTTAAGACCCTATAATTATTTCAGATTTTTCACCAGAAACTTTGATTTGATAGAAACTGCTATCTTGGTATCTAATTCTTTAAGTGACAATCACCCTTTTATGTCAAAATTATTTTCTCTGTAAAGAACGCCATTCTTCACATAACTTATCTAGACTCAGTTGAGAACAGTTGTTGAATTATCCAGTGTTTACATCCCTACTCAAGCTAGTTTGTGTCAAAAGGCATCTGTCTGCATCTGGACTGTAGATGTGTTATCCTACAGACAAGATGTGCAGAATTTTACTGGACATACTGCTTGTAGGCATTATCTCGTGGTTTACATGTTTTTAATACAATGTTTAATTGTGATCCATAGGGTGTTTTTTAAGGAGAAGTGGGGCCTGGGCAGTATCTCAAGTCCATTATATATGGCACTTGGAATATTGCTAGGATTGTGCAGTGAACAAAGCTGCTCAGTGGGAAAATACTGCCTCAGTAGCAGAAGTTGACTATGCAAGATGCAAGGTTTTGCAAGAAAATAAAGCAAACTTGGAAAACTCTATCTCATATCTGCTTCAGACTTCCTACATGATGAGCAAACTCTCCCTCAAACTGCATGTTTCACAGCTGGCCATCAACTGTTCCTCATATCTGGTTGCCCTGCAAATACTTCAGGCTGTGATTTGCAGAATAGATGACCATTTTTACATGCAGGTACTGTCAGGGAGACAGCTGATCTTGAGTAACAAAACCTCTAATCATTTTACCCCCAGTCCTGTCTTGTACCTAACACAGTTTCAAGAAAAATGGTGGTTATAGAGAATTCTTAGTCAA
This sequence comes from Corvus brachyrhynchos, assembly GCF_000691975.1. Lineage (NCBI taxonomy): Eukaryota > Metazoa > Chordata > Aves > Passeriformes > Corvidae > Corvus > Corvus brachyrhynchos. The sequence continues at coordinate 4,758,184 of NW_008239080.1, read as the reverse complement.
GCTGGTTGAAAACTGCCCCAGAGAATATTAACTATGTAATAGTTTGCAAGAAAAAGCCAATTCTATCAAAACTATAACCAAGGACAAGGTTGCCATGCCCTGCCTACAACTGTGGAGAATTTCTTCTTGTTGAATAATCAATCATTAGAATATCTCCAAGTCAAATGTTACCATGCCTGAAGGAATCTGCCTACACGTCTTCCCAGTACATTAATACTTCTGGTTTACCCTTTTTGTGGCAACACTAAATTAAATTAAAGATTTTGTTTATTTAAATTATGTTTTCATGCAGTAATTTGGGTTAGAACTGTGCAAAAAATAGCTTTTAAATGAAAGTGATAAAAAACCCCTGACATTGCTCAATCAGCCATTATTATGAAAGATAAGGTCAGTATCTTTCCCATGTCGATGTCTCAAGAGAAGAAAAAAACCTACCACAACTGTAGTTTTAGAAAGGTTTTGGTTACCAGATATTCACGTTTGGTTTATATTTATGTTTTTATATTTGCATTTATATATATACACACATGATATCCATGCCATCTAGAATACTCTTTTTAAAAGTTGTGAGGCTTGTTCTTCACATGGACATGAATATATCTCAGTGCTTGGACTGCACTGAGAAAATTTTAAGGGAATATCTGCACCTCCATTCTTGTCCAGTGGTGAGAATGAGTACTACAATAGTTCAGTAGTGTGAGGAAGGTGACAGTTCCCTAACCTGACTGTATTTATGATTAAGCTAGTTCTGTTAAACAGTTCCATCTGTCATAAAAAACAGATCATCATTCTGAAGAGGTTATATGAAGTGTTTTATTAAACTGAACAGCAAAAAATTTGGATTATTCATCACACTGAACACCCAAAATGTGGGTTACAGCAAGCTCATATACATTTGGATGAAGCCATATTTTTTAAAAAACAAATTTATTTTTTTGCTTTGCTCTATCAAGAGGCATTATATAGATTTACCAATTGCCACACCATGTGTTCCAACTATATTTTACAATAAATAAACACACAATTGAGACTCCCACAATAAACTATTTTATGCTTCTTTTTAAGTGGAGCTGTTGGAATAGAAGACGTTTTTGTTAGGATAACTTACCTGTGGGACTGCAAACTGAATTTACTTTAACAACATGTCTTTAAAATGTTCTCTTACAATCTATCTGTATATTATTCTAGCCAGAATGGATTTAGAGGACAGAAATTTTTGATTGTATGAACTCATGTCCTACCTATAATGCAAAAAATTGTTATTTTAGTATATATGTAATATATAATCCACATAACTAAAGACCAGACAAGCATTTTGCTAATCTAAAAAATATTTTGTCAGTCATAAGACTTTATAGAGGAACTGAGTATTCAGAGGAACTTTGGGTTCGTTAACTGGGTGAAGGCATTACTTGCTTTTTATATAGCAGCTCAAAACCTTCAATTTGAATAGTCTTTAGGAAGAAATTCTCTACTGTGAGGGTGCTAAGACACTGGAAGAGGTTGCCCAGAGAAGTTGTGGATGCCCCATTACTGAAAGTGTTCAAGGCCAGGTTGGATGGGGTCCTCCATGGGCTGTGTGGATATGTGCTCCACCATGGCCTTCACCACAGCCTGCAGGGGACTATTTGTTCCAGTGTCTGGAGCACCTCCTGCCCCTCCTGCTCCACCGACCTTGGTGTCCACACTGATGCTTTTCATACCTCAGCCGTGCCCTGCGGTGGGTGGTTGGATCCGGCTGGAACCGGCTGTGTCCGGCTGGGGCAGCCCGGCCTCCCCTCACGGAGCCCCCGCAGTTCCCGCTGCTGGTGCTGTGGCACTGGGGCCTTCTACGGAGGTCCTGGGTTAATAAACCTCATGGGCTGCAAATTCAACCTTGACAATTTCAGATGAGAAAGCAGTCACTTTTGGAATAGGTCAAACAGTTGGCCAAAGTAATTTCTTCCCCTGAAGGGTGAGTTTGTGTTCAAGGAAAAATTAACCCGGTGGGGGGTGGTTGCAGCCGGCGGGAACCGGGTGTGTCCAGCTGGGGCCCCCCGGCCTCCCCTCACAGAGCCCCTGCAGCGCCTGCAGCTGAGCCCTTAGAACCCACCCTCAATAAAGCTCAACAAACAACTTGCATTATTTAAAAGTGAGGAGCCTAAGAAATAATAATTCAAATACCTCAATTTAATTCTTTTCAGTAGAGTTCCATCAGTATATTTCAATTCCAATGTCTCTTGAACTAGACTGATTTGCTGTGGTTTTTTATTCAAATAAAACAACACTCATGGTTTTACTACATCCTTTTTCTATTACTTACTAGAGCTTCAGGGCCTGAGAAAATTATGGTCTCTCCTAAGAACTGTAGCCTCTGTTACAAGACAACAGATCATTTTTTATTATATGCTGTTCATTTTCATTTTCAGACTGTCCTGATAGAAGACTATCTTTTTCCATTTACTGTCCTGGGGAAAAAAAATTAGGTGCCATTAGCATGAGTCCCTTTAGCAACCCTTCTGGCTAAAACTGAACTTGCTTGAAAGCAATCTCCATTTGTATGTATTCCTAAAACATTTTCACTGACTCATAAGCATCACAGGCAGTTTTACTTTGGGCTGTGAATGGAAGTAACAGCACTGAAGAGAAGCCACTGAACCCTCACACTCAGATGTGAACTCTTTCTCTCTCCACAGCACTTTGGTTCCAGGTTGAGATTGTGCCCAGATTGTGGGCATAGGGCATGAAGAGGGCTTCCACCACCTGTTTGAGACTCAATAAAAGCAATGAATTTATTGAAACTGGTTAGAAAATCTTTGCTGTGCTACTGATTTACCCCAAGTCTTCTCAAATTTGCAGCAGTGGGACATTAGTCATACTGCCGGTTTCTCTATTTCTTCAGTCCATTACAGGGGTTTTCAATCTTTTAAGGCTCTTCACTTTAGCACAAGATGTTGAGAACATATTGAGATCAGGAGTGTGTGGAATAGATGATCTACAGGTTCCTTTATTTTTATTACAGATACCTGCTGTGGAAGTTAGTTAGCTCATGTAATCCCTATTCTTCTGTTGAATCCTTAAGAGAGGCATCATCAACTGAAAGCATCTTCTGTTCACTTCCCTCTGCTGTAGTGCTACTTGGCAGTTGTCCCAACACTGACTGATTCAGGGGTCTGGGAACCAGGTAAGACAGAAAACAAAATTATGTTGTCTACCCCAAGTACACAATCCCAAGATCACTAAATTTTTGAAGGGAAATGTAAGGAAAAAGCTTTCTATTGATTTAATTCAGAGCCACAATTTTACATTTTTTGCTTCCAGTCATATTTTCAATATGATTGCCGTATGCAATTTTGAAAATAACATGTATAATGCACTTACAGTGGTCATCAGAATGGTTAAGGGTTGTTTTCCTCTTAAGCCACTATTTTGAAGCCTTTACAAATGGAAAATTATTACTTGCTTGGATCACCTTTCTTGAGGCACGTTTTCAATGCCAAGGTTATTTCTTTTCCTTGACTGAGAAAAGGTTTGATAAAATTAAATGTTTCTGGTTTAGAACTATCTGAATGGGAAAAATAACAGTTTCATGCTTTGGAAAAATGTTGAGATGCTTATTTACACTAAGTACTGTGAAATGACTTAATTTTATCTTCAAATTTGTCACTCACAGAAAAGAAATTACATTTTAAAGGAAAACTGTTTAAGGAAAAAACCATTTTGCTTGATAACAGCTTAAAGAGTAAGATGGAACAGGTCCCTCAGTTTCTAAAAGAAACCAGATATTCTTTATTGACATTAAATGAATGTGAATATATATGCCTTAAATCAAGTTCTTTATATTATGTATTGTTTTGCTGTCAATTTTCCTGTTATATAACTTTACAGCTACTCATTATATAGAAGGCAGAGCTAATAAAAAATAAATGATTTTGAGGTTATCTTTTTTCTTCTTATAATAACTTGTCTTTTGTTGCATATAACTATACTATGCCTAAAACATTCACGTTGAAAAGGCCTCACCCATCCCCAGAACGTAATCTTGTCCCTGTCCTAAATAGTGACAATTATCATTTAATTATGTAGTATACCTTATTACAACTGTTACAACAAATTAATAAAGCTATCAGTTGCAACAGCTCTCTCTGTTATAGCACTTCCTAGTTTCTGAGTTTTTTTACTTTGTACTTCTGTCATCCTTTTACGAATCTGCTATGTTATATGCTTAATCTGACTAGACATTAGAATTGCAAAGCTGCTATAAATTTTCTTTAGATTGCTTTTTTGCATAGTACTTTTTAGTTCATAGAGGTCCCTGCTGTATAGAAAACCTGAAAATGTGGCCTGGAACCATGTGGTAAGTTACTTCAGCTAAAAGTTCTCATACTGGAAGTATGTGATAAAAATAACAGTAAGATTAGAAATGGTTTGGATAATATAGTTTTAACATCTCAGCTTTGCATTGCTTATACATGCACTAAGCATCTCATCTTTCCCTGTTTGAAGATCCTAATTCCACTTTGTATGACCAACCTACATCACACTTTTTTCAGGCTTCCTATTTTTAATGGAATAGTATCTTAATCCTGCCTTAATTCTTCAAAGTTTTTTCTTCTCTTTGAAATTCCTTTCAAATTATGCATTTCAACCTCTGCCACACAGACATATCTTTCTATCTGAACTTACTTTCAAGTGACAAAAACATGGAACTGAAATTCCATCCCCTTAAAGTCAGTAGAAGATTTGCCATTGCTATTAGTGACTACACAGGGTTCATCTGTAATGCATGCAGAGGAAAAATAAACAGCTTCATGAGACTTTTGGAAACCTTCTTCCATCTTGCATAATGTCACCTATCTCCATGCCAAGCCACGTCTCATTTACCAAGATAAGACTAGCACAGTTTTAGCACTAAGTATATAATGGATTTCAAGTTTCAGAGAAGCAGTGTTGCTTAATTCTGCCAGTAAAGTACCTTATCCATCTGTTATACATTTTATAAAGATATGAAATGACTGTTCCATACATACCACATGTTCCTTACAAATATATAATTCCACATTTAAATGCAAAACTTCAGGGAGAGAAAAACAAGTTCAGACTTTGGTTTTGATCACTGAGATTTTTCTACTGAAATGACTTTGATAAGAGTGAATTGCTTTTCTCTGAGGGAAGTATAATTTTCTGCAGTATGCTTTGACTTGGAAATAGTGGAAAAAACCAAAAGAATAAAAAAAGAATAATTTTAGTTTATCCAAGGACCATATTCAGCAAAGCAGTTAATCACATGCTAACAATGAAAACATAAAAATAATGGGCAGACATTCATAAAGTTTGGTATACTCAGAAATACTTTGGTGAACAAGGGGCACAGTGTAATTATAGCCTATATTAATTTATACACAGGTTATTATGGACAAAGAAAATGTCCTATGATGGGAGTTATTAGTCCATGTCTGTTGCAATAGAAAGTTGGCAACAGACTTAGGGCTGTAATAATAGCCATGAAATATACAGTTAGGCTCCAGTTTTGAAGTGCATTCAAATAAAGCAATTCCCAGTGGAGAAAATTGTGAGTAATTTTTCTGGTACCCATCTGTCAAAGGTACTGTTGCACTATTCCCAAAGAGATTATCACTTCTGTGTAAATGACAGTATCCACATTGTAATCACTTATTTTCCTATTTATTTCCTTTTTTATGGAAAAGACACATATGATATCCTGATAGCTGTATTAAGTTTTAATTACATGACCATTATCTGTGTTTTTAAATCATCTCCAAGTTTTGTTGTATCAAAACATTTTTATTGATGTAATTCAACTAAGACTCACTATAACAAGCTTTTTCAGGGGAATAAACCTAATACCAGGCTAAGGTGCTTCTTGAACTCTAGAGAATTTTCTGTAAATGAAACTCTATTGTGGAGCTATTTTATTGATATGATTATCACCTTATTTTCCTTGGCAAATTCATGCTTTATCCTCGTAAAGAATTTGTTAATCCTGTGAAACTCTCATTAAAGCCAAAAAATCAATAGTGTTTAAGAAATTCTGAATAGATTCTTAAAAAGTCCCAAGGAAACCAAAGTCTGTTGCTGACAGAAAGGTTCAACTTTTTTCCCTTTAGCTGGGCCTAAAGGCAGTCAAGCCAGGTTCTCTAGTTGATATGAAACCTTCTGATACTGTAGAAATGCTTGAATGCATAGGAAGACTGTTTAAACAGTTTTGTTTTACTGCACTGACGTTAGCAAAGTCCTTTTGATGTAAGGCGAAGTGCAATGAACTTCAGTCACAGGCAAGCAAAATACACCAGAAAATGTGCCATGTAAACACCAGCACGGAAGTGTTGATGCATTAAACAATAGTTTTTCAGTTAGTATCTTTGGGCTTTAACTCAGCTTTTGGAAGAGGCTGGACCTAAATCACTGAAATTCTGTTGACTATGGCCAATTTTTGTGCCAGTTTAATAACTGTCTATAGGACTATGTTAGACAGTTTGTTTAAATGGGATATTCAGGAACCACTAGATCTTTTTGTATTTCATCAAACAAATTCTGTTTAAATACTATGAATAAAATTGTTGATCCTCTTTCACTCACTCTTTTTTCTGAGTAAAATATGTGTGTATTTTAAGGTGCCCAGTCTTTCAGAGGCTCTCAGCCTGAGACAGCAGGAAGCTGGGTATCAAAACCATGAGCCCTATGAAATCTCTACTAATAACAGGAATTTAAAGCAAGTTAAGGTAAGCAGGGAATATTCATGCCACACAGTATTTAGGGACTTCATGTAACGCCCTGGATTCTGTGTATAGCCAGAACACAAAGCAGGATGCAAACTCTTGCTTTTTCACATTAGTGGCCTAGTTCCTAACTTCAGCTGTGTAATCTTACACCCTCAAAGCACTAAACAATCTTAAGTGTAAGTACTACAGCAACTTCCACAAGTAAAGAAATGTTTTGAAGGTATTAGAATAACCAGTGTTGCAGGTATCAGAATCACCTCTCTGATGGGTAGCTCACCAAACTTTGCACACAAGTTATTAGAAGGGGCTGGGGCTTTTAAAATCTGTATTATTACTGCTCTTAGAATTTGCTTTTCTGTGTCATTTTTCATACCTAATAATCTAATGTGAAAATTCCAGTTTGACTTTTCAAATGTCCTTTATATTTTTTTTAACAGTTCTTCTGAAAGACTACTATGACAGCAGTTCAATAATGAGGTTAACCAGACATGGAAAGAAGGTTTTCAAAAGATAAGAGAATCATCTTGGATTTTTCATGGAAGATCTATGTAGTCAGATGAAGCAGAAAAGGAAGAAAAAGAAAACCGCTGATCCTAGAACTTGGTACTAGAGTACCAGGGAAATATTTTGCATTTTAATTCACATTTCAGAGTAATGGAATCTGCTGCAGCCACATATAAAGCAGACCTGAGGAATAAGAGGATAAGATTTCAGTATTCTCTCATGCTGTTTCATTGTGTGATATTAACAGTAGATAACATAAAAATGTACTGTTTTTATGAGCCTAGCAGGTACTATAGGTGTTCTGGTTAGATACGTACCAAAATGTGTATTTTAGTATATCATAGAAGCTATAGCAAATGGCATTTTAAATAGAGATATTTAGGAATCACAAATGCATTTCAAATCATATTTTCAACATCAAAAATAGGTGGAAGTTCAATGAAGCCTATAGGATTTGAAAGTCTTAGAAGATAAAGCTGAGTATTGTGGAACTTGTAATGGTCTCTTAAATAAAATTCTGTTAAACATTTCTAGTCATCTAAGTTTTGAGATTTATTTAATAATATTCCTCTGAAGTTATCTGCATTTTGTGGTGACCTTTTATCTTTCTTCTAGAGTATTTCTGCATCTACTCACAAAGACCTTTATTTACATATTCCCCATGGAGCTGGATCACTGCTGCATGCACTGTCTCCTCACACTAAGTAATTGCAGCTTTAAAATGTTTACTTTTGTGTGGGTGGTAGTGAAATGTATAATTGAAGGTTTCTTTTTAGCAGATGTTCTCTTGCTTTATAGCAAGGACAATAAAAATTTGAGGCTCTCCAATGCCATCTAAATATCCTGGAATTCAATTTAAAGCTTTTTTGGTTGAACTATTATACTTAGTTACTTCAATCAACAAATAATAATAAAAGAATCCTACCACTTGCTAAATTTCTAATACAGCAACACCTGCTTTAATGGATTAGGATATTAGGATCATCCATTTGCAAATGCATCTGAGCAGGAGCTGCTGCCTGCTAGTGAAAAGTTCTGCGGTTTGTTTCTAAAAACAGGGATAAGACTTAGAAGATCTGGATTTTGGTCACTTTGATGGACTTTGTACAGTCCATATTGGAGGTGTCATGTCTATGTGTGTTACTGGAAAATAATTAAACTCTTACTATCAAACCCATCCATAGGTAAGAACTATATGCCAGAACATACAACAAAAGGAAAACTGAGCCACAAACAAGTTTTAGTCATATCATCTTGATACCAGACCAAATAAAGCAATAGATGCAGGAGGATCTTGGTGCAGCTTTAGTGAATTCCTATTTGACATGATATTGTGGAAAAAGTTGATGAACTGTTCTAGGACAGGGTAATAGAGGAACATAATGTTATCCCCTGTACTCAGCACTGCTGAGGCCACACCTCAAGTCCTGTGTCCAGTTCTGGGCCCATCAGTTCAGGAAGGACATTTTGGTGCTTGAGTGAGTCCAGAGAAGAGCAATGGAACTGATGAAGGGTCTGGAACACAAGTCCTGTGAGGAGCAGCTGAAGGACCTGGGGTTTAGCCTGGAGAAAATGAGGCTCAGGGGAGACTGTGTTGTTCTCTACAACTGCCTGAAAGGGGGCTGTAGCCAGGTGGGGTTCAGTGTCTTATTCCAGGCAACCAGAGACAAGACAAGAGGACTCAGTCCTAAGCTGTGTCAGGGAGGTTTATGTTGGACATCAGGAAGAAATTCTTCACACAAAGGGTGATTAGATATTGGAGTGGCCTGCCAAAGTAGGTGATGGCATCACCAGACATAGTGCCATGGTCTAGTTGATATGGTGGTGTTCAGTCATAGGTTGGACTCAACAGAGTTCTTTTCCAACCTAGTTGATTCTGTGTTTCTGTGATGTGGGATGCATCAGTCTCAGCTTCATTCTGTCACCTGTGTTGAAGTATACACAGCCTGAGGCTGCTCAGAGCCACAATTCATACTAGCTTGAACAGCTTTGTTACTGGG
>NW_008239080.1:4692954-4748902 GCF_000691975.1 Corvus brachyrhynchos | reverse complement strand
GGAAAATCAGGCTGTTCTTTGAAAAAGAGGATACACACGAAACGTTCAGACTAAGCTGTGTCTGTATTGGAAAGGTTTTTTAATTATACCTGAGCTTATCATATTTTGTCCACCAGAAGAATAACTAATCTAGTACAGCTATAGTAAATCCTTTGTGATAAAATTAGAAGCCAGTTATAAAGCAGAACCATAAAAGCAAGAAGATGAATATTGAGCTTTCAGAGCAGTTGACATCAGGTATATTATAGTTCCAGTTGTTTCTTAGGCATTACTTGATGCACTTCTTGGTTAAGAGAGTCAAGGACCAAACCAGTGCCATTCTTGAAAGCACTGTTATTCAAAAAGAGAACCCCAGCCTGGGTTGCTTTTCCTCCAGTTCTACCAAAGATAATTGCATGTCCAGGAGCATCAATATTTTTCCAGAAATATTTTGCAGGAATGTTCCCTTTCCCTTTGTCCCGTAAATTATTTGACCCCTATTTTCTTGAGATCTTGGTTATTAGAAAAATACAAACAAAATATTATTTAAACTTTTAGGAAGGGTTTGTCTTTTGACATCCAAAGATTCTTGGACATGTTCATTTTTTATGCTAGGTTTGTCTTCCTACTTGCAAGGTCTATTGAATTACCATATCTTTTTCTTCCCAGACAGTGTGATTTGCATTTATTATTCTTAAAATAAAATATCATTAAAAATAACCAGCATAACTTTGTGATAGTCTTATAATACCTGATCTCCTGCTGTCCTTTTAATGAAGATTGCAGAGGACCACTGATGACTGATGTACTATATGGAGTGGTTCCTTTTAAACTCTTTTCCAAGGTAACTTCCCCAATCACCTCTTGTCAGATTCAAAGGTTCAAGCTGCCACAGCCAGGTGGCTATTTAATCGTATGGTGACTGACAGGCAAAATAATTACTGAAAGAAAACAGAGATTCATTAGGGAACATGCAGGAAATTTTCTTTATGGATTCACCTCATAAACCCATTGGAGCTGTTGCTACGATAGATTCTCCTGCACCATTTAACAAGAAAAGAATAAAATTTAGACTAAAATGAGTCTGAAACTGCAGCAGGATACAGTAGCATAGAACAATAACAGATGTGTCTTTGCAGCTCTCCCTGTTTACACGTGACTGAGAAATGGTAAATTTTTGAGAGATGCTCAAAATGGTCTGCATTTCATGTAGCCACAGGGTGTGATTTTATTTTTTTTCTCTTTGAAAGTCTAGAAATGTCTCTCAAAGCATCCTTGTATTATGGCTATGACCTGAAATGTGAAAATGCCATCATTTTCACATTTGGCTTAAGTGCTGTTATTCACTTTTTACAGGATATCTCTAATAGCTGAATTCAGTTGAACTACAAATAATGGGGTTATACACATTCCCTTCTATTCACTTTGCCCAAAGACTGCAAGTAGAAAACAATTTCACTTAACATGAGAGAGTTGCCCTTTGATAGGCAATTGTGTGTGATAAGCTCACGTGCTGTTGCAGCTTTCAGCTGTCTCATATTTTTCAGTATAATAGATTAACAAGGACCATATTTTTACATCCTGAACCACTCTTCATCTAAATACCACAGAGCAGCAGCTTCTCTTTTTAAGTACAGATGATTTCAGATAAAGTATCACTGCAGAATTTTGCCATTTTTTCCTGAAAATTTTAATAGATTAAATTCCATAGCAATCCAAAATAGCAACAAGACAGTAAAGAAACAATGACACATGCATTCTAATAAAAAAGTGAGTAGTATTAATGCTGAAACTGCTTTTCTACTGTTGCCTGCACCTAGTCTGCAGGCAATCAGCATTCCTTGTTCCCCGTCTCCCTCATCTCCATGCATCCTTTTATTCACATTTCCTGCAGCAGTTTACACCTTCTTTGTGTTCTCTCCTCCTCACATAGCCAGAGAGATCTTTCAGAAATAAATATTTTTGAATATTTAACAAATGTTAAAACCATCAGATTGACATGGGACCTCATGAAGACTCACTGAAAAAAGCCAGGGAAAAAAATTCATTTTGGGGGGCAGCTCTTCATTTGTGATCTTATAATTTCTTTCCAGAAGTACCATCATACTTTTCTAGCCCCTTCTTTACACATCATCCTTCTCCTTGTGAAGTTATTCTCCTTTTTTTTCTCCCCCATTTATCCTAGGTATGTCTCAATACTTTTTCTAAAAGTTACTATTCTTATCTCTATGTGAAAGCTATTAATTTTTTTTTTTTTGGAAGGATGTCTCTAGCTGGAAAGCACTGGAATGTGAATTTAATGGTCTCAAAACCCATATAGCATATTAGAGAACGTCATATTTATTATATTACAAATCTTTGAAACCAGAAGACTGCTTTTGTTTTACTCAGAACATGATTTCCTGAGCTTATTATTGCTTCTTTCTCTTGATTTGATTATTCATCAAGTATTTCTAATCAGTATAAACTTTGTCAGATTTTTTTCCCACGTTACCTGGTATTTCTTCTTTTCAGTCTCCCTCTTCATCCCTTACCTCTTGCTCTCCATCTGTAATAGCATCCCTCCATTCTTCACAAGACCATTTTCTGTCTTCTAAATATTGTCCATTTTTTGGGTTGGTTAATTTCTTTCATTGTTTACATTAAGCTTCTCATTTTTTACTTCAAAGCTGCTTTGGCATTCTAGACACCTGTTCTCTGAGAAACTTTGTTTTTGAAAATGTTGATTCAGCTCAGGTAGTATTTGGAGGTACTGACAAACACTTTAATTCAAGAGAGACTCAAGAGTTGAACTGCTGAAGACTAAAGATCTGATGCTCAGCAGAGTATCTTACTGGATGTCTGCTAAAGTGAACTTTGGAAGGAGCTCTTCTAGTGATTTGCCTCCAGCAGGACTTTATGTCACTAATAAAAACTCTTTAAGCCTTCCAGTTCAGCCAGTTGTTAAGCTACCTACCTGTACACTTATCTGGCCCACACTTCTCAGTTTGTCTAATTTGTAAAGTAAGTTACTTACTCTGTCATGTAAAATGCTACCATTAAGGTTTTGGATTCAAAGTTTGCATCATTTTTATGGAACAAATAATATCAGATATATATAAAGAGAGGATGAGTATCCTCTAAATTTGACCATGTTTCCTCACTTGATACATTTTTTTATATGATACATATATGTTTTGTCTTAAACTCTGATTTATACAGAAGTGGCAACAAAAGTAGGTCTAGGCATGATGTAGCAGTCTGAGCAGTCAGGATGTGATGGAATTTTTTGACCTTCAGAACACAGATGAAAACAGATTCAAAGTGCCTCTGTGACCAGTGACAGCAATTGGAAAGCCAATACATAGACTTGAAGCAATGTTTTTCACAACACAAGAAATAGTCAGGACATTTAAACATTTAAAGATATCTACTAAATTTTAAAAAAAATCAATCAGCTAAACTAGGTTAATAGCTGTAGTGGCATATAAATTTCTTAATTTTCAGAAGGTTTGAGCTATCCAGGAACAAAATATCTGTCATTTAGTACGAACAATCTAATGATCTTGGTTCTATGCTGAAATGCAAACACATTTCTGCAGCTGATCTTTGTTTTTAATATCTGGCCTCATTTATTACTAGGTTTTGGAAAAATCAGTCACTGTGTGGCCCATGTGATTCTCTAGCCCCTTGATTAGCCGAATATGAAGAAGTATCACACTTAAAAAACCCCGAGCATTTATGAAATTAAAACAGTCTATTTTCTATTGGTTTAATCTCACAATTTATATCTAGTTGCAAGCAGAATAAGCTGTGTTACTTCTTCATAAACAAATTTCAGTATAAGTTTAGATCTTCAGTTATAAATGCTGTCAAATATTTTGAAAGCAAATGGTGAACCTGTCAGTTAAGCACACCATGGAATCCTTTGTACTGCCAGAAATGTACTTGACTATATAAATAATAGATGTAATAAAGTATTCAATATGCAGAAAAATTGTCACAAATTCAGATTATTACAGCTGCAACTTTCTATAGACATTTGCATTATACAACTAAATAATGACAATATCCAAATTTGGCTCTTCACTGGAAACACCGGAAAATTTATAAATGCTGTGGATGTCACAGTAAATGAAGGCACAAAGCATTCATGTGTTAAAGGTCCACCCTTCTCTGTATGGAATTCTCAGGAATTATTCTGTTTTCTCATTTTGAATGTAGAGGCTTAGACTGTGCCAGGGATTAGAGTTTCTAAGGAATTAAAACTGATCAAACGTATAATGGAAGTCTCATGTGATCTAAATGAAAATAATATACTAGAAGAACTCAGTGATGTGTTTGATTAAATTGGTTGCATTAAGGACACACTTCACATTTGTTTAAACCCTGAGGTAACCCCATTTATTACTCTAGCTGGGAAAACTGTTGTTAGTGAGAGAATGTGTTCAGCAGAAACTGTAAAGCAAGCTGAATTTATAAGTTATTAAGTCAGCTAGCGAAGCACCTGGCTGGCTGCAGTCAAAGGTGGCTGGGTAGGAAAGAGGAAGAGATTGCCTGAGAGTATGCCAAGAAATAAATGAAATTTGGTAATGGCTCAGTGAGAACACATTCATATACTGGCTGGAAGAAAGAAGTAAAACACTGGCAATAAAATCTCAATCTTCTAAGTGCATGCATTTTGGCCAATATGTATTCCCAGGAAAAAAATAACTTTCATGTAATACATCCTTTAATAAATTCTCCTCCCTGTGGTTACCTTGAATCCAGCCGGATTGTTTCATAAGCACCTTCAAGAAGATGGAAAGGAAACAGAAGTCAGACACAAAGCCGAGCTTGAACAGCTCAAAAAGGAAGGCACATCAGTCTAAGAATACAATCCCCAAGACCCTTGCCCAGCTCATATAATATTTTAAGAACTTTGGTTTGCAATGACAAGTTTTCAGAGGTTTTAAATGATACATTGTTTCATCTATTAGTACCAGTCAGGGACTACACCATAGTTTGGGAGCAGGGACAGGAACAGTAACACAATAATGTAACCATTTGCATACAGAATTATTTCTTTGCTTTTTTCTTCACTGCAGCCACATTTCCCACATCACTGTCCTACTGGGGTAAAGGTCACATATCAGTAGTCTATTCAAGTTTGGTGTGTTCATACCAGGATCAAAAAAGAGGACTGGGGTGCTGCTACCTCTTTTTCCTACACTAAAAAAGAAAAGCATGTATTTTACATACATTTGAAGTTAGCTTTTCAGGTTGGTGTGATTACAGTAACCCTAAGAAAGATAACCTTGGGACTTCACTGAAAAAAAAACGCAAACCCAGACAAAAGGCAGACGGGAGGGCACCATGTCCTGGGGGACATCAGGCACAGCATCGCCAGCCAGGCAAGAGAGGCTCTGCACTGAGGCCGCCTCACCTCGAGTGCCGGGGACAGTTTTGGCCACTGGAATATAAGAAAGACATTAAGCTATTAGAGAGTGTCCAAAGGAAGCCAAGAGGATGGTGAAGGCTCTGGAGGGGGAGTCTCAGACTTACGAGGAGTGGCTGAGGTCACTTGTTTTTTTCAGAAGAGGAGATTGAGGAGAGACCTCACTGTGGTCTTCAACATCCTGAGGGAAAGCAGAGGGGCAGGTACTGATTCCTTCACTCTCAGGACCAGTCATAGGACTTGAGGAAATGGAATGAAGCTGAGTAACGGGAGGTTTAGGTTGGATATTAGGAAAAGGTTTTACACCCAGAGGGTGGTTGAGCACAGGAACAGGCTCCCCAGGGAAGTGATCACAGCACCTGAGTAGGGCCAGGAGTTCAACTCAGTGATCCTGATGGGTCCCTTCCAGCTCTGCACACTCTATTATTCTGTGAAACAAAACCCCCAAGCCCACAAAACCAAAACCAACCAACTAACAAAAACAAACAAACAACAGACACAACCCCATAACAATCCCAAACAAAAAGACCTCAACCCCCTACATCATCAAGTAATTTTGATTTTGGTCTCCACCTGGCTCACAGAACATTTTTAAAAATTTGCACTCCGTTTGGTACATTAGTGCAGGCTAAACATTTTTCACAGGTGAAGCAGCATGGCAGCCAACCCATGATAGGAAATAAAACCTGAGAGAAATAGTTTTCTAAAGTCGCTTCTGTAACCTGAGAGAGATCTTGTTTGAAAGATCTTGAGTGATTCCAGGGCAAAATTAAAAGCAGTCAATGATTGTTTATGTGGTAAGGAACATGAGGAAAAAATATTTTAAAGGTGCTTGTGTTTGTATTTAGCTCATTGCAGGACAGAAGGTGTGATCTGACAACAATTTGGGTGAAATTCCCTGCAGAACTCTGGGTTAGAGCTGGAGTCAGTTCTCCTTCCATCTATGTGGCATACGGAGAAGTGCTAGAAATCCCAGACATCAAAATATTTAGCTCTAGAGCACTAAAGTTGGTGAACAAACTTATTTTTTTTTAGATGAGAGTTAGAACATAAGATAATCTTAAACTTTCTGTGTGGAATTACCCAGTACAGAGCTTCAAGATTTCTGTAGCTTCTTGATTCATGGGCTGGCACTCTGTGAGCTCTTTTAAGACACCCATATTCCCCATGGTAAGGTACAGTATAAAATATGTGCAGTGTGGTCCACAGAAAATGGGCAGTCACTGACCAAAGTGTTCATGTGTACTTAGGTTACCTGAGATGCACCGAGGATAAGAATTGGACTGTGTGAGGTTTGGTGCAGTACAGAGGGAGGGCAGCTACAGTTATCAGCAATGCTGTGCCTTGTAGAAGTACTCGGCTGACACTGGCAACAATAAAGCTGTGTTAGCACACTCCTGTGTTAATAAACTCCAGTAATAAATCATATGAGAAATAGATTAGGCCAAAAAAAACATATAAAACAAGTGTCGTGGTTTGACACTGGCCAAATGCCAGGCATCCATGACAGCTGCTCACTTGCCCTCCCCTGCTACAGCTGGGCAGAGGAGAGAAAAAAAAATTAAATGAAGGGTTCATTAATTGAGATAAGGACTGGAAGAAAACACTCCAAGGGAAAAAAAGGCTCAACTTAGAAGTACAAAGTGAATTTATTACTAACAAAGTCACAGGAGGACAATGAGAAGTAAAAGAAGCCCTTAAAAACATTTTTTTCCCACCAGCCCCTCCTTCCTTCTCACTGACAGCGCAGGGAGACAGGACATGGGGGTTTTGGTCAGTTCATCATCGAGATTCTCTTCTGCTGCTCAGGGAAAGGAGCCTTCCCCTGTGAGACCATGGGGTCCCTCCCACAGGAGACAGTTCTCCATGAACTCCTCCAGCGTGGTTCCACTCACGAGCAGCAGTCCTCCCAAAACTGCTGCAGTGTGATTTCTCCCACGGGCACACAGCCCTCCCAAAACTGCTGTGGCGTGGGTCACTCTCTTTCCACGGGGGTCAGTCCTCCAAGGACAGGCTGCTCCAGCCTGGAAGCAGGGGGCCCCTCTCTCCACTTGATCTTCCACTGGATCACAGCCTTCTTCAGGCATCCACCCACTCTGGCACGGACACCTCCCCCACGGGCTGTGGGTGGATCTCTGCATCTCCCGTGGATCCCCATGGGCTGCAGGGGCACAGCTGCCTCATCATGGTCTGCACCACGTCCTGCAGAGGCATCTCGGCTCCAGTGCCTGAAACACTCCTCCCCTCCTTCTTCACTGACCTTGGTGTTGCCATGTTGTTTCCCTCACATGTTCTCACCTCCTCCTCTTCTCTGGCTAGAAAAAAACTGTGCTCCTCTTTGTTTTGATTTTCTTCTTAAGTATGTTATCACAGGGTTGTTACCAACCTCTCTCACTGGCCCAGTTTTGGCCAGCAGCATGTCCATCTTCAGAGCCATCAGAGATTGGCTCTGCTGGACAGGGTGGAAGCTTCTAGCACCTTCTCACAGAAGCCACCTCTGTGGGCCCCCTGCTACCAAAGACCAGGCCAACAAGTAACAAAACCAACTAAACAAGTAAGGAATTTTGTGTCAGTTCCAGGGTCTTAAGATACTCAAGCATTACAAATTTGTTCTACTGGCCTTTTGCAGTCACTCCAAGAACTGTCCGCTTAATTCTGAAATCTCTGAGATCTCTGAGAATCAGAGCCTAACCCAGGTAATTTCAACTCAAGCTGAACTAAATTTTCAGGAACATAACTCGTCTTAGGAACAAAAGTTTGCTGCAAAATGAGAAACAAAAGATTTTCATGGGACAGATTTCAGACAGAGTATGTTACAGTTCAACTAAACTACACTGTAATTTTATTAACATGGCTGAAACAGATACCAAACAGAACGTGCAATCCAGTTCCTTGTTCAGTCCAGACTTCAGGAGAGCTGATTTCATTCCTTTCTTAAGACTTTTTCATGCTTTAAGGAAAATATTTTGAGCCATTCATGATCAACTAGAAACCTCAGAAATATATTTCTGTTTTTGCTCATCTCCACCTGTTTGGATACTGGACAGGGTCAAACCCAAATACTGTATTTTGTGAATAGCTCAGCCTGCTCTTGAACTCCCTCTTTTACTAAAATCCCTATGAATCCTTTTGTTTGTTTATATGAATCTTCTGCATTTACCACATTATAATAAGTAGAATATATGACACATTTTGTGGTTGATTGAAGGAAATAAGCAGAATTTGAACAGGTTCTCATGAAAACCCTGAGGAAAAATACACACTCTAAACTCATATCACACGGGAAATTAATGCACAATAATTTAGCTGTTCATTTATACACAAAACACTCATCTACTTAAATATCAGTCCACCTCTGCTGAATGACAAATCCATTTGTTTCAATAAAAGCAAAAAAAAATTCAGTAGAGCATAAGAAACAGGAAAAAAAACAAAGGAAAAAAGAATACCAGAACACACACAATAAAGACTGAACCAATTAAAATCAATTATATCTGGAAAAAGTTTGTGCAAAGTTCTCCTAAACTACTTTTTTTCTCACAAATTGCACATTAAAATTTTTTGCCTTTGACTATTCAGGCTCTTGCCTTTCCAAAAGATTCCCCTCATAAGATAATTAAGTAAGGCCAAAGATTTACTTTAGTTTCTGTATGTTTGCAAATAAAATTTACCTCATGCAGAGACTAAGATTTGGCTGGAAAATTGGAAGCTTCAGACTGCTTGAATAATTAAAAAGAAAGAATTATACTATAAATATTTTCCCAGCTTGTGTTAGTTGCTTGACACAAAGAGAAGAAAACAAAGTAATAATTTGTGGGGTGGAGGAGAGTTTTTATTTCTCTGTGTGCTCTTGAGCTACAGAACAAAAGCTGGTTCATTTTAATCAGAAGACAATTCTGTTCTAATGCCAAAATCTTGATAGGGCCTTCATTACTGGGACTGCCTCACATATGTGACCTTAATTTGCCTTCATAATCACACACAAACAAAGGTATGATTCAAAATTCATGTTCTTATCAGCTATAAAGTTTGTTACTCAATTAAGGTTAACTCAGGGCTATGAGGAAGGTACATGAATTTGACTCAATAGTGTTCCAAATCATAATTTTTTTTTTTAAAAACCAGACAATTATCAGGTTCTTGTAAAATGAGTTTTATATAGAACAAGGAAAGCAGCCTTTAAATAAAAAGGATACCAACTAAATCTTTTTCTGTTGATCAGTAAAGCATTATAAAACGTAATATTGAAGAAAGGCACACAACTTCTGAAACTTTAGATGTTATACAGATCAGTAAGATAATATTTGTTTCATTCATATTTGGAATGCATTAAACTTAATACTTACTTCAGTATGCTTGTAAAGATAGGCAAAGTTTTTTCTTTCCTTAAAGTAAAGATACTAAACACATTGTTAAACTAGCTGCTTCCTTAATCAGTATTCTGATTAATTCATGTCCAGACATCCTTGCCTTCTTCATCAGATATTCAAAACTCAAGGTCCAAAGTGTCTAAGATAAACTTTTTTTTCAAATGTCTTTGAACTTTTGTATTATAGGACATAAAAAAAAATACTTGTGTGAAGGGTTATAATACAGATGTGGTGGTGTTGTCGTGAGTTTAAATTCAAACAAAATGCTTATTTCCCACTGATAGCAAGCTTAGAAAAATCAACCAGCAATAAGAAAAGCTTTGAAATCTCAATCTTTCTTGTGATCTTTTCTTGTTTCTCAGCTCCATCATAAAAGATCTGAAGACAAATTACACCTTCTCCTGTAGGTAGAGAACACTATTTTCTTCTACTATTGGCATCAGCATGTCCTAAGCTACAGTCTTGTTTCTACTGTGTAACTGAATGGCTTCATAAATTACAATTTAGGTACAATTCTACTGATGATACAAGTACTAGGAGAAATAGGACTTAACTAATTCCTTTCTGAATGTGAGTTACCAGCAATAAAAAAGCAGGGGTGGAGAAAAAAATGTCCTTTTTTTTTCTTTTTCTCAGCAAAGGTAGACATAACTTCTAATACGAACCTGAACAGATGAGTATGAAGAATAAAAACACCTGCCATATCATGGCTCTCCACATATACAGACTTAATTGGATAAATCTGCATGCTATATCTTTTTAGAAACATAATTATTTTCCATTTACTAATAGGTGGAATATTTTTATTTATACTCCTCCTTCTTTCTTCAAAAGACACAGGGCATTTAATTAATTAGGAGATGGAGCATTTTGTTTAATTTTTTAAAAAATAATTAATAACTAATCTGTTGAACTATCTTGTTAAAAAGATTGTTCCAAGTCTAGTATTATAATTACAAACCAACATTTCAGTGTATATTCTGAGAGATTATTTCCATTGCTTAGCTCTTGTTGTTTTTGGCAAAAAATGTCACAACACAAATGACAGTCTGCTGAAAACAGACTTTAATTCTGAAAGTGTAATAAAGGAGGCCCAGACTTTTGTTTCATTGCACATTAGTGTTAGAACCAAAACATTTATATTTTGATTTTGATAATGAGAACACATATAGTGATAAGAGCAGCAAGTCACACTTTTGTTCTGTCCACACAGTGAGAGGTCCAGATATGTGTATCTAATCTTCCATGTTTTCCTGACTCTAAGCCAAGACAGCTACTTGCAGCAATTCTATAGCCACACAACAGAAAAGGAGGGAAAGGATAAGAGCCACAGCAGGGAAACAATCCGTTTCCCCAGCTGGAACTGTGGAGATATAGTGCCCTGGTAATGCAGCTATGCAGTTTCTAGACTGAATCTGGCCATTGTTCAGAAAGCTACAGCTAGATTTATGAAAGCAGAATTCAGTTTGAGACTAACATAGGAAAACATAGGCATGGGATTGAGTTGTAGTTTAAGATACATACATTTGTGCTAGGTGCCTACATTCCATTAGATTCGATAAAGATTGGGGTCATGATTTGATTGAATATATGGGTGTGCTCAGGGCAGTTTGAGATTATAAGAGATGTTTAGGATAGTCAGACACGGGTGGCAGAAATGAGACCCTTTTTGGAGCAGTGGTCAGAGGTCAGGTTCCCTCATGTAGGAGTAATGAAGTGGCCTTGAACAGCACCAGATGTTGAGGTTTAGGCAAGAGAATCCCACCCCCAGTCTGCACAGCAAAGGGAGGCACAGCCAGCTCCCTTTCTTTATCTCTTCCTCTCTTGAATTTTCCCTTTCTCCCTCTCAACTTCTTTCCCTTTCTGTCCCAGAGGAGCCGAATGGTTTAAGATACGGCAGTATGCATTCATTGTTGAACTTCACTTGTGCTCTCTAAATGAGTCACAGATGAGAAAAATCAGTTATGTTAGTCTGTGACCCACAGAGGAGTCATGTAATATCCTATAATCCAAGATGTGTCTGCAGTATCTGATTTTTGCAGGACAACTACCTGAATGATGTAGGTTGATTATGACTGGCTGCCAAATACCCACACAGCTGCTCTATCACTCCCCTTTTCAACAGGATGAGGGGAGAAACTAAGGTAGGAAAGCTCCCTTACCAGTTACTGTCATACTCAAAATAGCCTTGACTTGGGGAAAATTAATTAAATTTATTGTCAATTAAAAAAATTAAAGTGGAGTGGAATGGTGAGAAACAAAGAAAAAAAACTTCTAAACCACCTTCCTCCCACCCTCCTTCCCAGGCTTAGCATAATTCCTCCATTCTCAACTCTTCAGGATTCATTACTGCATCATTTTCAGTCCTGTCACAATTAATTACTTTAGCTGGCAATTTGAAAGATTCTCAATATGTCATTGAGAGAAGCAAACACTGTAAGCAGTTTAAATGTTCTGGGCTCTTGAGTGCCCAAGAGTGATTGCACAGACAAACATAAATAGTTCTTGAATAGTGAAATTTCAGCAGTCTAGGAAGAAAATAAAAATTTTATTTTCTCTCATGTAATAGTCTTTATTCCAAAATTATGGCATTCCTTGCAGAATGAAATATATTCCTGTGTCTTTAGAGCCTACATTGATCCAGGACTTTTCAGTGAATGTTAGTAATTAATCAAAGTCTTGGCCACTGCAGCTGTCCTTTGGATGTCTGATTTAGCTTGCAGATACACAAAACTGTTCACCAATTTGTAAAAAAAGAACAGTATTTGATTTACATTGTATAAAAATTTCCTTATGCAGTGCTTTTGGGCAGAAAGTATAATTTCCTCTCCCCATCTCTCAAAATGTTTTTGCTCAAGCTCCTTCTGGGCATTTTTACACTGTGTGTGTGCAACACCTGAAGATAATGATCTTTTCCAAGGGATGACAAACAGGTCAGTGGATCCTCAATTAAATCTTATCATCTTAAAAACATGTAAAGTCTTTGTTTTTTCCAAATCTTTCTTGTGCCCATCTGATGGTATCTCATAGCCAGAAGATTTCATCTACTCCTGATTATTCCTCACCTGAGGCCATAATCTTGTTTTTTGATAAGATAAAAATTTTCACAGCAACAAATTCTGATGCCAAAGGCACATAATGATTTAGGTTAGAGAAAAAGTATCAGAAACAGTTGAATTTGCAAAAATTGAGAGTACTTGCTTACATATAAATACCTCACCAATAAAAATGTATAAACAAAAGGTTTCTACCTTCACCTAAAATGGGATGTACTACTCCAAACTACCTTTCAGCATCAATGAGCTTTTCAGCTTACACACCAATCAAAAGTTAGTGTTCCATTTTTTGCAAGTAAATATTTGTAGGAAGTTGAATTCTCTTGAGAATTAAAATATTTCTAATAATGTTAATTAAAACTTTCCCTAAATGTTGTTGAAAATAAAAGTATAGCTACATATAAAAGCAATAACAAGAGTAACTTATACGCTGGTGGCCACAGAAATTTTTAATCTTTTACACTTACACTGTACATAAATTTTCAAGTATGGGAAACACTTTGGTAGGTATGCCTGTGGAACTCTCTGACACTATACCATACATTTATAGTACATTTTCACTACAATAACTACAGATTTCAGGCAGCTTTTCCAGGTGTAACACCTGAAAACATAGAACTCTTTCCTGATAAGTGGTTCTGAAATGCCACAGAATTAGGTGTTTTCACATCATATGCAACAAAAATACACTCATTTAAAACACTAGAAAATATAGTCATGGTTGTGTTTGTCCTGGATATCAAATCATATTGGAATTTACGGGAATGAAAGAACTGGTTGGATTGTTGCAGCTACTGTTTTAAAGGAATAACAATCAAGTTTCTATTGTAATCTGACAAAAAAGCTCTGCTTAATCAATGACCAACTCAAGCACAGCTGCTTATCAAACTGGAATAATAAATGATACGGTTGTTTTATTTTAGTCAGTGCCTAAGAAGTGATTCAGGAGGCAATTCTTTGCTTATCAAAACACACACCACATTATGCAAAATATTGATTGACTCTCTGAACTAAATTAAGGAATGGCTGAATCAATCAGGATGATACACAAGTATCCTTTCTAGTAAAGAAGGCATGCTGAGCATCAAAATACAAAAACTTCTGGCATCTAATAATTAGTGTGGAGTGATATTGTGTCATAAGGGAGACCATCTGGGGTAGTATTTTTGCTATTTTCACAGTCATCAGAGCCTTTTTGTGTCACTCGCAGTGATCAACACCTGCAGAGGGGCACCCCTCCTAAGGGACATCAAGGATATCCCTTCAATTCTCCTTCCCGCATTCAGGACTTCCAAATTGGATGCTACTGTTCCAAGAACTGCATCACTCAAATGTTAAGGTGCACCAGATAATCTCTCTCTTTGTGAGAGATTCCAGGTAAAGAGTGTTCCCAGGGGGAAGCCCTTCTTGCAAGTTACCACCAGTCCCTGTCCCAAGCTGGCAAAGCTGGGAATGCCAGCTCAGTGAGGGAGTGTCAGGACATGCCTGAATTGGTGTACTGAGTTCCACGTTTAATGAAAATTCTTGAATTTTGTGAACTATTGAGTGGGGGGAAAATGTAATAATAATGAATTGCAAGCACTTATTCAATTGACAATGGCAGCTTAGTTTCAATTATTTATAACACTTCATAATGTGCTTATAAATGTTCTGTAGTATCATGTCTTGAAAATGTAATGAAGTCTTAGTAAAATAAAACCTCATTATAGCATTCAGCTATTAATTCTGTGTTGACAAAATGAAAACATAATCTGTTTTTATGAGCAATGTGTTTCTCATATATTTTCTACGGTATTTGTCTGCTTTAATTCTTCATCAGTATTGTTTCTGACTTTTCTGAGTTTTAAGTGTATTATATTTCCCTTATTCCAAAGGAAATTCACACCTTCTTTTTGCTGTGCCTATCAAAATCTCTTGATCTGAAGATTAAAAAGAAGAATTTATAGTACCTTGAAATTAACTTCCTCTGTCCCTTCTTTATGCCTGCTATGTCTGCCAGTTCCACTAAACTGTTTTTGAACCTATCAATGAAAGAAAAAAGTAGCATAGACACAAATAGTTAGACACAGGAGTGTGGAGTTAGAATTAACTTTGTATAGGCATCACAAATCTAATTTTGTATTCGATTTCAAATTTCTAATTTCAAATGCATTTCAAATGCATTTCAAATGCATTATGCCAGCAATCTTTCAGTTTGAATGTTCAAGTCAGGATTTATGCCGGGCTGCCCTGCCTCAGGGCACAGTCTTAATTTTCTAACTATTTGCTGGGTGCCTGGATATAATCTTGGAAGAATTGTATAATCAGTAAGAAGAAGAAGCTCTTTAGGGTGCCACCCTGAGAAATTTTAATGCAAACATGGAGCAGCTAAATTCAGCAAATAGTGAGGATTAAACAGAGAGGGTTCTGATTCCCTTTAGCACAGCTTAGATTCTTTTTTCCATCAAGATCCATGACCTGAGGATAATTACCTATACCTATTTTGTTGGAGGACAAGGTCAGACATAATTTAATTCTTTAAAGCAAGCAAACACAAGAGGTAAGACAATGCCTAGACTTTCATGATGCTGAAAGTCTGTTCACAGTGAACCATGGTAATACTTTATCAGTTGGCTATACTAGTCATCAGTTTGTAGGAAATACTATCTGATGTTATGAAGTCCTGCAAGAAGAATATTCAGCACCTTTCACCATATAAGACCATTTTGTCAACCTCTTTTTCCCTCATATGTGCATAAAAGTATTCCCTATCAATACCACTGAATGGTTATGCTCTTAGTAGGACAACAAAGAATGAAAAATCACATTCTGTTGAGAATGCCTGTTGTACAACCAATACAAAAGGCTGCATAGAAAGGTATATAGAATAGATAGACTCCTCAGTAGGTGTAGGGACATCCTCTTCCTTTGAACCATGCCAATGCACTTCAGCCAAACCTTATGCCCATTATCTTTTCCATCTGCCCATTGTGCACTTTCTTATTACTCTGCCATCTATGAAGAATAAAAGCAATAAGGCTACATAAGGCTTTTTTGCCTCTTTTGTCTGACTACTAGAGGCTAGTCTCAAATCTTAGAGTAGGAAAGCAAGATGTAGATTAGAGCTTTGGTATAACACAGAAACATGTTAAAAAAGTTGTTTTGTATAGGTAAAGCTTTTTTGTGTGTAAAAGCTACCTTTTGTGCCCTGTTAATAATCATGTTGTTCATATCTTCCCAACAACAAATGAAGAAATTTTTGTCCACTTGAGAAATTGTAATATAACTATAGATTCTATGTGCTTCAAAATAATGTATAATCAGTCAATATAATATTCTTAAATTATTTAGTAAATGCACAAAGATAGATCATTTGTTTGATGATACTGGAAGCTCAGCAGTGGGTAAAATTGATTGAATGCACTTTGAGCATGAATAAAAGAGTTTATGATTTATTGACACTTTGTAGATTAATCTGAGGCCTCATTAAGCAATGAAGCAGAATAGAAAACCTGATTTGAAGGAATGTTAAAAATGTTCCTACAGCAAGGAAAAAGAATTAGATCCCACTTTTTGACCTTAAGTATTTTTGGCAACTTTCAGTGGTCTTGAAAGGTAACATCAGTAAGCAATCACCTTTCAGTGATCTTGAGAGGTAACACCAGGGGAAAACCCAGTGTTCTTTTGGCCAGATTTTCTAACAATTCTGTTATTTCCAGATACAAAGAAAGCATAGAAAAAAGATCAAACAAATAAAAAATGAAGTCAAAATACATCTGATTTAGCATATGCTCTTAATTTTAAAAAAGTAATTACAAGTTCATCCACCTATGGCCAAATTTAGTATGTCAGATTTACCAGTCCAGTTTTCCTTGATAATGTGATTGTTTTGCATTTTGTTAGGTGATTTGAGTGTGATATGTAACATTGACTTCTTGATATTTGCTATCTGGGTTTGAATTTTGTAACTTGAGGATTTGTTTCTCTCACATTAAGTCACAGGTCTATTTTGCTTTCAGTGGACAATAAAGAGAAGAGAGATTATTTTTCTGTTGTATTCACAAAAGGTGCTTAGAGGACACAGACAGATCTTTTGTCACTTTCCAATGAATTTTAGATTTTAGCTTGTTTACTCAGCTTGTACTAGTCCAACAGAAAGATATGTAAGACAAATCCCTTGTAACAAGTAATTTGGATATCAGGACCCTAAGGGCAGTCATGCAATAACAGTTGTTAAAAATGTTCATGATAAATAAACCTTTTATTTTCTCATAATGTTGTTGTCGTGGCAAGTGCTTAAGCACTTTTACTGTGCTGATAGTTAAAAACAATCCCCACTATGTATGCATATATATTTATGATATACAGTAACATAATATACAAAATAATACCTAAGAATTACACCAATAAAATACAGAGTGGGAGTTTTCTACTGGGGCTGATATATTCAGAATGCATGAAGGGACAGAACATGACTCCCAAAACTCCAAGCAAGAAAACAGTAACTCCTCATATTTCCTTACTTTATTTTATACAGAATATTAAAGAGGCTTGCGAGGGCCCTCACCCTGGAAAGAAATATGGTACAAAACCTCAGATTCTATTTCCTTCTACCAGGTCATCTTGAAAAATAACAATTTTCTTTGAGAATTTGGTGCTCTTCATTTGCATTAACGAGTGATATAAAACAATGTAATCTTTTAGCTTCTCTTACTGGAAATGTTGGACTCGAGTTTTGATTGGGAAAAAAAAGACTATCACCAGCTACTTCAAGATGATAAAACAAAAAGCCATAACATACTGCTTTATCTGTGGATGTTGCCGGTGAAAGAAAAATACAATAAGTTTGCAAAAACAGCAGTAAAAACGGACAGGTTATGAAGGTAATGTTTGAACACAAGAAAATTTTGAAGTTCAGAGAAGTTTTTATTTTACTCAGAAAAGTTAAGAGGGATTCAGGCAAGAGGAAGAAAAAAAGCAGAAATCTTGAAAGACATCCCCTTAAAAGTTGGAAAATCAATTAAACACAAAGAGGCTAATCCAAGTGAGAGACTGTTAGAAATGAATAATTTGCTACTTTATGTGGAAAGACAAGACAGTAGAAGAGCAAAAAAGACAAAGAAAATAAATATGGAAAAGATGAGTAAGCTAAGCTGTGGAGTGAATCAGAGCAAGTTAGTGGTAAAGGGCTATATTCAGGTAAAGGATAAAATGTCCTGCATCTACTGGATTACATATCACTGCAATCCTCAAATTCTAAACGTGGACTCTGGAAAAAGGCATTTCATTGGGTTTGTAAATAAAATATTTATTGCTTATTCCTGTATAGATGTCTTGGGTTTAGGGAATGGATGACAAAGGAGGATTTCACTATTTTTCTTTCTTTTTCTCATTTCCTTAATATAAAATAACTATCATCAAGGATAGTGTGGTGGCAAAATTATTAATATACAAGATATGAGAGAAATTTTTAAGTTCATCCTAACTAAAAAAGTCACTCTTTTTGACTAAAAGCTGTCAGTGACTGTTTCTAAGCTAAGGTGACACTGGGTGTGCCACTCCTACAGGCTCCACCAAGAGCCATCTCTCCATATTGTCACATCATTGACTGTTTTATTCCTTCTTAGAACTGTGGCAGTAAACAAGCTGCTTAAGAAATCTGTCCCAGGCATGGATACCTGGCTTTTTAAACATTGTAATGATTTTCTTTTTCTCACTTTTTTCTTTTTTCTTTTTTCTGAAACATTTCATTATCTGGGTCTCTGCAATCACTTGGAAGAGAACAGAGAAGCAGAGGGAGAAATGTAGCCAAAATATTCTCTCATTATGATCATAGATAATAAAGTTTCTGTCTGACCTGTCCTGAATTCAGTAATGAGGGGTGTCCCTCAGGGAACTGTACTGGTGCCAGTACTGTTTACTGTCGCCATCAAAGACACAGCCAGTGGGATCAAGTGCACCCTCATCAAATTTGTAGATAACACCAAGCTGAATGGTGTAGTTGACACATCTGAAGGACAGGATACCATCCAGAGTGATCTAGACAATTTCAAGAAGTGGGCCCATGGGAACCTAAAGAGGTTCAATAAGGCCAAGTGCAAGGTGCAGCCCCCGTATCAATATAGACTGGGGAATAAGGGGTTTAAAGCAGCCCAGTGGAGGAGGACTTGGGGGTGCTGGTGAAAGAAAAGCTGGACATGAGCTGGCTATGTGCACTGGCAACCCAAAAAGCCAACCATATCCTAGCCTTGATAACAAGAAGTGTAGCCAGCACGTCAAGGGAGATGATTTCCCCCTCTACTCCACTCTCATAAGATCCCACATGGAGTACTGTGACCAGGTCTGAGGTTCCCGGCAGAGGAAAGACATGGATCTGTAAAAGCAGTCTCACCCATGAAGAAAGGCTGAGAGAGTTGGGGTTATATAGCCTGGAGAAGAGAAAACTCCATGGAGACCTTCCTGGGGCTTTTGGGTACTTAAAGAAGGCTTATCAGAAAGATGGAGATAATACAGCCTGTAGTGATAGGACAAAGGGTAATGGTTTGAAACCAGAAGGAGATAGATTTAAACAAGATAAAAGCAATACATATTTTACAATTCGAGTGGTGAAACACTGGAACAGGTTGCCCAGATAGCTGGTAGATACCCCATACCTGGAAACATTAAAGGTCAGATTGGACAGAGCTCTGAACTACTTGATCTAGTTGAAGGTGTCCCTGCTTATTGCAGAAGGGTTGGACTAGATGACCTCTGAAAATCCTTTCCAAACCAAATTATTCTACATTTCTATGAAAATGTACTTGTGTTATTATCCACTGGGATAATATAATATATCCCATATTCTCCAACAATAGGAGTCATCTTGTTTGACTTCGGTGTTTGTGTCCAAAAGCTGTTATTGGAAAGTCTCATAGAAGAAATGGGCAATGTTCCTACCATTTGCCTGGGGCTATTTTAGCTAGTATATCTAGATGTAATTCATATCATACCATAAATTAAGAGGAATAGGCACCTCAAGAGTTGTTAAAATTGAAATAAATAGTTTGATATTAAACCAGAATTAAATAGTTCAAACTTTACTTTTCTAGGACTAAAATGGCAACATGACATCATTGAATCGTCAGTACAAGAAAGAGAGAATTCCACTGAATTATGATTTTTGGGCAATCCTGAACACATTGTCTTGCAATCAGCAACTTTAAGTCTGTGTTAGGCCTGGTCAGATGGCTTCTGCTACAAACAAAGGCAATATCAGCACTCAGAGTGACACAGACCATTATGATACAAAGAGAATTTGAACTTCTAGATCGTTATAATATTGGAAAAGAATTTCAACTGTCATGAAACATGATGCAATGAAGTAAGAATGAAAACAATTCAAAAGAATATTCTGCACAACACTAATTCCTGTAGAGTCAGATTTCAGTGTCCTATCAGTGTCCTTTTAAATGTCTGATCCTTCTGGGGTAGAATTAATTAAATCTCTCATCGCAAGGTAAGCTCAGAGAAAAGAGACAATTCATTCACTTTTACCATAAAAACCTAATGTAAGATACAGCAGTTTGTAATCCAGTGGAGAAAATCCATATGTATATGTTGTAATGATTCAACAAAAAACAATGCACTATCCATGGCTATCTTGGATGGGCAGCCAAACCCTAGTCTAGATGATATTTAAAGCTCTGAATACCTTTTTTAACAGAACTTATTGAAAACACCTAAATGAAACAGATTCTATGAGAAAATGCTAGCATGGAGAAATTGAATACTTACATATATGAATATTGAACCAAGAAGATCAGAAATATAATAATTTTTAACATACATTCAATATAAAGCATTATTACATACCAGCACTGCATCAAGGCATCAGGAAATGTGAATAGAGATTACTGAGTGAAATCTACTCTTATGATTCTTTCCAAGTTTATTGGTTAGCTCTTTTAAGGGTACATATGGAGACCTATTAATTAACTCTTTTTCCTTCCTGATATGCACCCTTATCCAGAGGATATTTCATCAGAAAACAAGGTAATTATTTTGCATTAATTGTTAGAAACAGATTTTAGCTTTAATTTCATTAACATTCTCAAGTATCATAAATGTAGCTGCAAACTACAAACAAATAACCATCGTATTTCAAACTTCTTTATTCTTTATTTTTCTCTCGGTTACACTGAAGACTTTTACTAACATCATAATTATATAATATACATCATGTTGTGGAAAGATTTTTTTCCTCCTTTTAATGTTTTACTTGTAGGCTTTAACAAGTTTATAGATACCAGCCCCCAGTGTTATGATACAGTTTTAATTTAGAGGCAGATGACCGTTATTGCACTGTAATTCTTTCTTGCAGATTTATGGAATCATAAACCTGATGGTGCTTTAGGGATGCTGTCAAAAGGAAGCAGCAGGAACAACAAGGGAAATGTTGGAAAGAAAAGTGTTGCTGGATACTGTAGAAGTTTTCCTGCTTTGAGGGCAGAATCAGGATGCCTATGCAAGGGAATGATAATCCTGGGATATAGCATATTGTGAGCAATATTATTATAAGTTTGCCAGTATTTCTTGCTGACTTACTGTTTATATGGCATACACTCTTCTTGTCATTCCATGCCTCCCTTTCCTGTTAGCAAAGTTTTGTGCCAAGAGTTTTCTGCTGTGCCATGATTTTCTAATATAGTGAAAAGCATCTTTAGGTTCACCGTAGGTGTCTCATAAATTTGTCTCGCAATAAAATGCACAAGAATGTGACTAAGATGATTTTTATTTTCATTTAGGGGTTGGGGCATCTTAGTAGATTTTGTACATTTATTATGCCTGATAAGTTAGGATTCTTTCTAGACACAGTTGTCTATTTAGACATTATATTGCCCATCTATGTACATTTGTGTTTCAACAGAACTCTAGGAAGTTTATATCTCATTTTCCCACAAAGTCAGCAGCATACAAAAGGATTAGAAATGCAACATAAAATTGGATCTTGTCAATAAAAATTTTGGTTTGATTTTGAGAGTGGTCATATTTACATCAGTAGCAAAAACATTATAAATCTTTTTCCTCATTTATAGCATTATTCTGTGATCATCTGTATTCTTATCTGATCAACTAAAGTGTATAGAAAGGACATCAATCATTAACACCAAAAAAACGTATTTCCAGGCATACTTTCTGAATTTAGAAACAAGATAAAAGCTTTATGACTCAAAGAAAAAGAATCAAATGCTTTTTTTTTTTTTTTTTTTAGCCACAAGCATCATATTTACTCAAAGGATTGTAACTATAAAAGCAAATATCTCTTACAGGAAGTTAGGACAAAAGCTGTCAGAGAACAGGGTAGTAAATAGCCCTGAAATTGTTTTCTCTTCTTCATTTCAAAAGCTCGAGGCAAAGAATGTTTGACCTTTTACAAATGGAATGGTTTCCTGGAGGCCATGGTGCTGTATTGAGTGCCGCTGGTCAAGTGCAACTTGATGCAATCATTATGAACGGTGAAACTATGGCTGCTGGCACAGACTCCTGCATAAGAATGATTTCTTAATCAGTGACATTTGCTTGTTTGAGTCTCCCAAAAATTGGAATATGTCTTTCTGCTTCCTCCATTCAGATGTATTGCCAGAGTTTTTTGACAGGCTTTGCAAATTAAATAGTGTGATTGTTCTACATGACCCAGAAAGTGTAAAGGGATCAAGGAGAGAAATGTGAAATACGAGCAAAAAAGCTGCTCTTAAACCTGTGATATCTATAGTCCATTAGCTTTCACCTTGACATATTAATGAAATATGAACGATATTTCTATCCAACTTTATATTACAACTTATGAATATTTTAATGAATGTCATATAACCCATAGGCTAAATTTTGCTCCCATTGAGAACAATGGAAATTTTTACTATTGCTCTCAACAGACTAAAACTTGACTCCACTTTACAGTCAATTTTTCTCCTGCATTTGTTAATAATTCTTGTTTGGATACTGGTTTTTTCCCACATAGCTGGTGTGTAGATAACTAATTCATTAATTCCAGTTTGGTTTTTTTCCATTTTCTCATGCTTTCTTAAGTTTCATTTTTGATGTGATCACTACAGAAGTCAAACAACCAGGTTGTGCAAAAGTGGAGAGTATTTGAGCATACCTATATATACACCCCTACCACTATTAGGAATTATAGATTTATAAAGTAGCTAATCAATTCTGTCAGGCAGTGCTTCTTTCAACTTTTTGTCTGTTTTAACCATAATTTTGTTACACTTACTCTAGACTTACAATGGAAACTCACAGGAGCAAGGTACCATGTGTTACATGATCCTAGCCCTTAAACTGCAGCACAAGTGCTATCATAATAAGCTCCACAGTGGTAAAAATAACACCTAAGCTAAAGGCACATGGTAAACCCAGGAATTTTTTAGCATACTGAAGAAGATGGTTAGTTGAGTCCATAGAAATGTGCTGTTAGAAGTATATGAGAACTGGTAAATTTCATTTTCTGTCATAATGGTTTACTTATTAACTCATTATTTTCAGTTGTGTTTGTGAAACCACAAACAGAGTTTCTCTGGTCTCTTTCTGATAGTGATTCAGGATTCACAACCTATGTGTCTAACTCCTCTGAAAGACCCTATCAGATAGTTTTGCTTAGAGCACTAATTTCACCACTAAAGACAGAACTCATTATGTCCTCACTGAAAAAATGTGGTCAGAAGAGATTTTCTGTTTATGCAACCCACTACTTAAGTAGCAACATAGTGCTTAGAGCACTTAAAAAAAAAGTGGGAGAATAATTTGGGTCTCTACAATCAGTACCAAAAGTACATTAAAAAAAGGACAAAGTTCTGTTGGTTTGCCTACTGTGCTGTGGCAGTTTATGAATGCAAGTTTGCAAGTAGATTTCTTACTGGAGTAAACCAAATAGTTCCCTCTAATAAGAAATTTCAGTATGGATGAGAGAATGGTTTGCATTTGGGTCCATTCTCCGTTTGTTGACAGCATAGTCCTTTACAGCCAAACTCCTATAAATCCCAAGGCTATTATGCAGATTGGCTCCCTGATGTTCACTGAAAGTCAGGAAATACATGTGTAAGTGTCTCATGACCAAAATATAGCCCTGACAGTCATCACGTCACAACTATGCAGAGAGGCATGTAGAGACCATCAGTCTCCTATACATAGGACAAAAGAAGCAATGTAGTTTTCAAGATGATGTTACTCCATCTAGGCGTACAGTCCACCTCACGCTTTCACATTCTCGGAAACAGCAGTGGCATCTCTGCTTTCCCCATCAACAAAGCCATGAGATCCATGTGCATGCCAGTGTACAGCCATCCCAGACTCATTTAGTGCCAAGATGCCCATGGGGAATCCAAATGTGATGGCTGGTCACACAAAGTCTGTGACTGCTGCTGAGGACAGCTGAAGGATTTTTAAAAAGGCTTTGTCTTTCAGAGCCAAGAAAGTCACTGTAACTGAACACACAGCACACACCAGCCCTTGAATGTCTGGTTTGTATAAGTAATATGTTGGAAAACTCAAGAAAGCAATGAACAACTTCTTGGCAATTTTGAATGCTGTGGTCAACACTTCCCATATCCAGAAGATTTGAACCTGCTTCAGGATGGCTAACTTTGTCTGGTTCATCTCAAAGAATGAGGAGAACACAATAATGGGCCTCAGATACCGTCATGGTTTCCCAGTCACATGCATGTGAAGAGCAGCAGAAGTGGAGCAGGAACAGAAGCACTGTTCCAACAGAAGTGGCAGTATAAATAACAGGCTGTACATTTTCACCAAGGTTAAGCAGAATTTTCCAGCATGTATCAAGTATGTTAACAGTGCTAACATGTTCACATGTTATCCATTAGGTAGACTGACATGTAGCCCTTCTTCTTTAGGGCATTTATGTTGAAATGTCCTTTAATATTTACAGAGGAACTCTGAAAGAAGGATATTAATTGACAGGCTCACATAGTAGATACTGAAGACTAATCCTCGCTAACACTCAATAAGTTAATCAAGCAACTGAAAGTCAGACGGGGAAATGTTGATTTCCCTTGCAACTTGCTGACCTCTGTGGTATTAGGATTAGTTTTTTATACTGTAAATATTTTCCTCTTGCATCTTGTTTTATACCTCAACAATTGTATTTTATTTCCTGTTTTTCTTTTCTTATGTGGTTTTGTCATGCCAACTTCCTTAGAAAAAGGTCCTGAACTGAATTAAACCTTAAATCAGGAACAGCAGTAACTCAGGACTGAGGTTCACCTGGTGAACATGATGTATGCTAGAAAAGCCCCAGACTTACAGATACAAAGTTCACTGGAAAACTGTTCCACCTGTCATGAAGTATGGATGAGACCAGTATGATCTGGTAAATGCTTACCTTTAGCAGTTTGCACCTACTTCAGTTTGCACCTTCAGGCTCAGGTATCAAGACAATATGGATGAAGTTGTTCACTCAAGATCTGCCTTAAGGAGCCTCATTGCCACTCAACTTTCCCTCACACACTTTGGGAGGTACTGTAAAAGCGTTGCACACTTAACAAACTCTATTTGTTGTTTACAGCACTGAAGTAGCTTCAGCTCAATGAAGAATCATTCATGAAGTCTGGCACTTACCTTTGGAGCGCTTCTGTGCTTGGTGTGATAATAGGTGTT
Source organism: Corvus brachyrhynchos (assembly GCF_000691975.1). NCBI lineage: Eukaryota > Metazoa > Chordata > Aves > Passeriformes > Corvidae > Corvus > Corvus brachyrhynchos. The sequence goes on along the minus strand of NW_008239080.1, from coordinate 4,723,448 downwards.
TATTTGTTAAGGAAACTTCCCTGTCTGTCCCGCCAGGAGCCCCTCTGTCAGTCACACTTGCACACCTGAGCTGGGACCGAGGCCCCATCACAGCTACATCCCCACACTCACACAGTCACACCAGGCTTCCGAGCTGGCTCGACCCCAGGTTTTCACAGCAGAGTCTCAGATGAACCAATCCTTAAAATAATTTAGTCTTAGTGAAATAACTAAAAAACAAACTAGCAGCTCGAGCTGATGCTTCCGAGGAGGAACCCCGAGCAAAAGACCCCATGGCTTTTATCCTCCCACAGTCTAAGCACAGGAGAGTCTGGAACCCTTGGCTCCTGCGGTGTCTTCGGATGTCCAGTCGCCAGGCTGGGCCACAGGTCCCCAGGCCCTTGGTTGTGCACAGGGTTGGCAATTCCCAGCCTCTTGCATCAGGCTCCCAGAGCTTAACCTGTGACTCCCACTGCAGCAGCTCATCAAGATACCAGCACTGAATGGATTCCTCAACATGTATAAACATGTAAAAATCCTCTCATTGTATGTCTCATTGGTGAATACAGATCTATTGTAAAATTGTAAATCAATCACAGCTGGTAAGTCAGGTTAAGACCAAACTGGGTTTAGGTTCAGGTTTTTGGGGTTTTTTTTACCATCTCTTCTAAGGAAGGTGTTAGTTTGAACGTTTTAATTTAACAATGTGGCTAGGTTGACTATTTGGTTAAATTAGTAACTACTTGAAGCCAGTCTATAACACACTATTTTATATGTGCTAGAGATTTATTTTCAATATTAAAATATTTGTTTGGGACCTTGTTTTATTTTTTTTTCTTTTAATAGAATGCATCCTGATTCAAATATACTCTCTCTATTCCTACAAAACTTGTCTTAGGATGTATTGGTACTGCTATGGTCTAAATTCTAATTGACAAAACCTTGCTGAGAAATGGGTGTGAATAATGGTGTGAATTATCTTCTATGCCAAAATGTAAAGAAAAGACTGAAACAAGTGGCATCCTATGTGGCTGCATTTGGTCTGGGAACCTCAAATCTAAAAAATGAAAGAGGTAAAATTGAGTATAATTTAATAAAAGGCATACAGAAACCTTAGCCTTTCAGTGGCTTGGCAGAGAAGCTTGTGAGTTTTAACCCCTACAAAAAAAAAAAATCAATTACCTCTTCAAACTTCATAATTTCTTTCTGCTAAGAAATTGCAGAGACTCTGCCTTGAAAAATAAAAATAACATTAATAATTAATTCAATATTTAAAAAATATTTTCTCCTACTATTTTAGATTAACTGTTAGAGAAAATTTCATATAGTTTAAAAATGTCCCTTCTGAAGAAATACCATTAACACTTAAGAAGCAAATTTGAAAGGGTCTAACTTATTGTGCAACATCTGCTGCCATCAAAAGCATCAGTATTGCTATATATGTTTTCTGGCACATCATTAAAATCCAAATATCACTCTAGAGATAAAATTCAGTTTGCTTCTTGTAACTTTAAAATGAAAAGAAATCCTTCTCAGAGGAATCTTAATGTAGGTTTTTACAGAAAATGTAGAATACATTTTGTTTACCTCAAAGATAAAAAAAAAATGTTTCAAGTTACTGTGTACAAACTTACTCCTCTGAGTAGCATTTAAAAACTCCTACTAAACCCCCCTGAAGAGAGTCAGGAAGATTAGGCAAAAATGATTGGAATAGACTCTAAGTATTTTTCCTGAAAGAATTCTACTGTCCTTTGTTATTTTCTTTGATATGCACTTTGATTTCCATTCCCAAATCCATCGGAAAAAAAAAAAGAAAAAAAGAGTGATGTTTGCAGCAACATATTGGCCTAGGATTTGAGTTTGCAAATTATATGTAAACATTAAGAAATACTTGTTAGCTGCACTGGAGCTTCTTCTAAGATAAGCATTGAAGTATATTGTATTTGAGATTACTCAAGAGGGTGCAGGCAATCTGCATAGATTTGCTACTGCCTCTCAAAACAACATGAAGAAACATTCAACTGCAAAGTCAAAAAAGGCAGTCAGCTCCCTAGGTGAACTCCTGACTTAAATTTCCTTATAATTTGGCTTTTCCTTCCTCCTTCTGGAATACTTTGAATAAGATATGAAAGGAAGATAAGGATTTCATCATTCAAATAGATTCCACACTGTTAGATTTCAGCTTTTCTCTGTAGCTTTTAGAATCCATAATAGGAATGGTGATGTGTTGTGCTCAAGTCACCTGAGATCTGTGAAAGTTTTTGGTATGCATTAGGCAGCATTAAGTGGCAGAAAGTGTGGCTTTGCTATCCATGGACTATGCAGCCCTGTTCCACAATGGAGTGGGCTGTAGATGGCTGCTGTCTTTGATGTGTGAAGCTTCTCCAGGGCTTTCTACCCTGCTTTTCATCTTAGACATGGAACATTGTCCAGCATAGATATTCATGTGCTGGTATAATAACTCCCACTGTACTACTATGAAGCTGAATATCTGTCACATGAAGGCTCTTTCATTGCTGGTCTTCTGTTCATTAAATTGCTAAAAAACCCCATAGCACTCCACCTAACCTCCTGCTCCCCCACTTTGCATTTACTGTATTTAACCTGTTCATTTAAAGTGGTAGGTTATGTAGTTGGTTGCGTTTTTTTCCTTTCTTCAGTCAGACAATGGGTTCTGGTGACTTTGGTTCAGCTGAACTATTGTTTTATAAAGCCTAAATTAGACAAGCAAACAGGTAAAGAGGAAAGCTAAAATGACGAGAAATATTTGCAAAGACAATATGTAAGGCTACATGCATCGGTTATGCTTTAATTAAAAAAAAAGAGGGCGTCTTGAGGTGTTGATTTTTTATCTTGGCTTTACTACTGCTACCTTTTTTGACTCCCTGTATGCTTCCTTAAAACACCAGGCCCTCCATTTTCCACCACTTGTGCAATGGTTCTTCTTCACAGCACAACCTCCTTTTTTCTTCTGACCTGCTGCTCTGCCTCTAAGGACATGTCTGTTCCCTTGTGGTACTCTGTTTGTTGGCTATGGAGTCCAAGCAGCATGATAAGATTGTGAGGTAGCAATCCTATATATGGGAAATGGAGTTGTACAGGTGAGAAGATGGGATCCTGGTGGTCTACTTGGCCCATTAAAGCTTGTGATTAAATTATATAGGTGATAGGTACATCTGCAGAGCTGCATTTTTAGAAGTTACCACTTCTATATTTAAATTAAAAGAAAAAAAATGAGACTAGGGAAAATATCTCTTCTTACACAGATGTGTGGATTGCCACAGAAGTCAAAACTGATTTTGCCAATATCTCTGCTGGTGTTGTATGACTAGGTTGCTGTTGAGAACTTTCTCACTGGGGTATTTTCTTATGAAAAACTGCATATTGGGTTTGGAGATGCTTCATGCAGAGATTTGTTATCTATGAGAAGGCTTTCCCTTTAGCTCTACTATATGAATATAGAGAGTTCATAAGCTATTTGCTGGATTCATAAACCATATCCTGAAGAAAAAAAATACTGATCTTGTTATTGCCTAAATCATGCACATGCTTGCATTTACCATTCTGCTCCATTTGTGGCAACACAGGTTGGATTAGAGCTGTAAGGTTTGTTATGGGAATAAAGGGATATGTCTTGAGTTCTGATTCCTACGCTTGACAGATTTGTCTGCTATAAAACATCCTCAGAGTATGGCAGTTCTCATCAACCTTTAGGAAGAATATGATTATAGGTTTATTTTTTGTTGCTGTTGAACTATGCTTGGCTTAAAGTTCCAACTTTTTTTGCATCTAAAATAAAGGCACCTGGGGCCATAATTTATTCCAATAACTTATTTCCATTAATAATTAGAGCCTTTTCTGCTATCTAGCAAAGGTATAAACTCGTCTGATCGAGTTTTTGTATTCTTTCAGCTGAATCAGAGATCCAAATATTTAATGACATGATACAAATATGTGTCAAAGGGTCTTTAAGTCTGCAAACTTCATAATGGAGCATAGACATCCCTACCTGGAAGATTCAGCAGCACTTATTCATTATACCAGTGTACAATTATCACTTAGGATTTGAATGCTGGGGGAAAAAATAACCAGCAAAGGCATGTAATACTGTAGGTATATTCTTCGGAGAAAGGTAAGGACTACTTTTTGTGTTAGCAAGTGCTTCCAGAGGTTAAATGTTTTATGCATTTCGTGGGTTTTGAAACAGAGTTGTCCCTGTTAAATATTTTCCCTTCAAGTGGGAAATCTGCATTTAAAATTTGACCAGCTGCTAAACTGTCTGCTTCTTTAAAGCTTGATGTGTTCTTTGAGTTTGGTTCCTGTCATGTGCAGAAAGATGGTCACAGAGCCACATCTTTTCAAGTTGTTTTTCAGGTTTGCATGAGGTTTAAAACATGTCTTGTGAGTCTCTTCATTGAGGAGTTAAAATCTGTAAAAAAAAATCTGATTTTAATAATCTCATCTGCTATGCAGAGAAAAGTTATGTGATATATTTCAATTTTCAACAGTTTTTTACTAGGGCATCCAATTTCCTTCTAGCCCCTGGTTATTACTCTTTCAGAACTATTTTAGTCTATCCTATCACTGATTCTTATAATGTCTAGTACCACTTAAGCAGGAAACAGCTAAGTTATAAGTACTATTGAGTAAGTCACATACATACACTAAACTGAGGCTTCAAAAAAGTATTAGGAACAGCTTTAAATGAACATGATCAAGGTTAAGCAGCTCACATCTTGACAGTCCGAATCTGAAAAGAAATGTTCTGTTTTATTGGGAAGTACTTTAAAAACATAAAATACCATTTGGAGAGGAAGAAGGGTCAACCTTGCAATGTCCCTGTAATGCTTCTCAGGTAGTTTACATTAATGACCCATGTCTAACAAATTTCCCAATAATCTTGAATAGGAACCTTGGTTAACTTTCTGTTTCATTTTATAGTTTTCAGTTAAGCACCATTTCATTGGGTAAGATTATATTCTGGTACATGTAAAATAGCTCTGCCAATGCTTCATAAAAGCAGTATCTTTATCTCATTTTGTGTAATGGAAGGAGGTCTTCTTTGTTAATTAGATGCAGCACAAAATGGACTGATCAAATTAAGTTCTGGATATTGGTCAGACTGGTCACACAGAGAATGCTGGGAAAAAAGAGGATTCATTTTTCCAGATGCTATGTGACAAAGGACAAGGTTTTGCTGTGCCTTCTATTTTTACAGATTTTCAATTCCACCTGTATTCATATGTAGAACTTTTAATGAAACTTAATTTTTATTGAAGAGAAGATGTTTATACTTTTAAAATAGTACAAAATATAATTAAGTGATATAAAAGCAAATTTCTATAGCTCAGAGCTCTCTGTAAAGTACTTTGAAATTTCTTAAATAAACTCAAGTGACATAAAAATGCTCACTGTTGAAATGCATAGATGAAAATAGAGACCTTAAAAAAAAGGAATGAGGCATTAAATACTACAACAATACAGGGTTTTTTTTATCAAATGTTATTGGGTATTTGCAGGGGGATTCATCTGAGTTAACACAGACGTCTGCAAGTTATTTGTCTAGACTTAAAAAGACAACCTAGATCACCGTCATCTTCAGGATATAGTGACCTTCAGGACCACACAAGGAAAATATGCATCTTTAAAGGGCAAAACACTTCCTGCAAGGACTAGAGAACAAGACAGGTTGAATGATTTAGAGTGATCTTTACCTCCATTAACTGTATGGATATCTGTACAGTGACCAATTTGGATTTAGACAACAAAAATTTAGATGTTCAAAGATGAATATATTTCACCCCTATGTTCTGAAAATGTACTTTAAAGAATGTTTTCCATCCATTATATAATTTATTATGCAAGAGTGATGCAGAAGTAAAGCAATCCAGTCCTCATTCATTCATTCATTCATTCATCTCTAATTTACTTTGTTCTGCATCTACTTGAAAGTGCTCTAATAAAACAAATAATTCTGGAATCTGCTACCTCTCTTGAGGTTTCAGGCTGAGATTTCAGGTTCTTGTGATATGATGACTGAACTGCTCAAATTTCCTGTGCAAGCTCAGCCACTGAAGTAATCCCAGAGCCCTGATATTTATATTTATTCTTATGCAGGTTCAGTCACTGAGACTAACAGACCTTTCATTCTGTCATGTAAAGGACAAATACAAATGAACCATATACAAAAATTGTGTTTCTACCTTTTGTAAAATCCATATAGTCCTAGTGACAAATATTTTAGGGTAAATTGTGTGGTGGAAAAGTCAAAGTAATCTGTGCTGTGAGAATTTGTGCTTATTAGAAGGAAAATACTGTGAAAAAAATTGTCAGAAAGATAAATACAGAGAAACTATCAATGTAGTCTTCTTATCTCTTTCTCTCATTACTCTTTTTATCCTGATTGGCAGAACAGACCAAGAATACCCTTCAAAGTCATAAGCTGCTGAAGCAGATTTTCTACGATGTAAGAAAATGAAATATGTCTTGACTGAAGACAGATTCTAACCAGGAAAAACAAAAGAAAAAAAAAGAAAAAGAAAAAAGGAAATTCAGTGCCATTCTGCTCTTAGATGAAGCTGTAAGTGTTACTTACAGGACATATGTTCTGTTTTGAAAGTCTTGACCAGTGCTGGATTGCAAAAGGTGGTATCATGAACTTCATTTCCCACATATATGATTCATTGCTTTTTCTCCCTGAGCAGAGCCATCATTTCTCTAGTCCCACACAAATTAAAAGGAATGCACAGGGGACAGTATGTGAATTCTACTGCTTTTTCCTCCCAAAATGAGGAGAAAGCATATTTGTCTTTCATGTTCAAAGAATAATTTTTATTGCTAAGGCAAAACCTCACTAAAGACATGTGCTCTTTAGTTAAATTAGATTTTTGTCTCTTCCTCTGAAATCTTAAAACAATGATAGCTGTGTTTGTAAGCATGTTTTTAAATATCAGGATGAGAAAGCTATTATTTCAGAGTTCCTTAGACTTTAAAAAGCAAATATGTAAAAATATATATACAAAACTGAAACAGAATCTTGTAATCTGTGGGACTTGTTCCCAAAACTGACCTAATTATCATCAGCTTTCCAAAGAAAACATCCAGATCTCAGGGGAAGCCATGCATTTCTGCAAAAGGCAAGGGATAACTAAATTGTTGATATTTTGGAACTACTGTAAATTCTATTCCCTTCCCTTTCCTATTTGCTTTCCTTTTCAGATTGGGAAAGTAGAAATTGCTTAGAAATGTAATAGATGAAGGATATGAGCCATGATAGTTTCTTATTCATTCATTTCTGGATGACCTTTGCATGTGAAAAAGAATCCTAGAATCAGAATAAATGTGTGGCTGAGGTTGGGTAGGACATCCATCTTTTTCTGCCAAGATTCTATCGAGCTGGTCAGCTTCCAGCAGATACTGCTACATGGGGTTGTTCCTCCAGAGGTTCAGGACTTTACACTTGACCTTGTTGAACTTCATGACATTCCTGTGGAACCATTTCTCCAGACTGTGGGGGTCCCTCTGGATGGCAGCCTGACCCCCTGGTACATCAGCTGCTATTCACACTTAGGTGTTATCTATAAACTTCCTGAGGATACACCCTGCCCCAAAAGCCAGATCCTTAATGAAGATGTTAAGGGGGATTGAACCACTGCTGACCTAGGGAGTGGCCAGTCACACAGTTTTGAGTCATCCTGTACTTCACTCATCTAGCTCATATTTCATCAGCTTCTTCATTAGGATCTTATGGAAGAGTGTTTTGGAAACCTTACTGAAGCCTAGGGAAATATTAAACAGTCCTTTCTTTTACTTAGTACTCCTTCTATGTTAATGTGTATCAAACAAAATTAATTTTATGGCCTGGGCTGGATTGACTAGCAAGGCCGAGGAAAAAGGGATCTGTTGGAAGACATAGACTTGATAGTAAATTATATTCTTATCAAATGATGATTATAAAGACAACAAAAGATAAAGAAGACCTATCTTTTGTTTGCCTGTTAGCAGAAATTTTGTCCTAGACCTCATATTTCATGGGTGAGTCCTAAATACACTTAGATGTGAGATAAATGCTGCTTATCTTCAGAAATAGTGTTTGCTCAAGGTATGAACAGGACTGGAAGTGTAGCTGTACAGGCAATATGACAGATGAGATGTGTCTTGAACTGTGATCCCAAATCCTACTGCAGTTAATTATCTGCTTTTGAAGCTCTGAGTCTCACCAGATAGAAATGAGGTATTGTATTACTGAACCAGTGGATGTCAAGGGCTACTCCAGAGTCATTTCAAGGCCCAGAGAGAAAAAAATGCCGTACTCTATTTAACACAAGATAAACCAGCACAAATCTACTATGATAAACAAAAAGGCATTTTTGTTTATCTAATGTTTTGTTTTCTAATGTATAGGTCTCCATATATCAATTACTTTCCATGAATTGCAAGATAATCTGTTATCTCCAAAATCTCAAGCTCTTTCTTTTTCTAAAAATAAGTGTGTAAAATTTACTGAGATCTGGGCAATTCTTTTTGTTAAACAGTGATGTAAAATCCCATGCCTGTATTTGTCAACATATTTCTAAGACTTGGTAATTTACCTGAAAAACTTATGCGTGACCTAAAAGAATTTTACTTTATTAAACTGTGTGAAGTTCTAACTTTTCTATAAGTTCTACTGTGAAATGACAGGTGATTATAGTTTTAAGTTAACCACTTCTTAAATACATAGTCTGGAAATATATTAATCTCTATTGAAGACTGAAACAATCTATAAAGAAAAGTCTCAGATTATTAAAATGGTTCTCTTGCCTTTATCTTCTTCTGGCCAGTGTTAAATAAGCTGTAATTTTCCAGGAAATTATAGCATGTATAGACATCATTAGGGTTAGATACCAGATAAAAAATCCTAATTTGTAATTTTGACTCTTGAATCTATACTGAATCTCTATGTACAAATTTCCTTCTTGAGACAATGAGATTTAAGGATGCTTCTTCTGACACAAAGATGCAGATATTTGTTTATTTTTATCTTGTGTACTTCTGATGCCATTAAGATTTTTGCCTTTTCTTTTATACCCCTGTTATACTTTTTTACAGCTTCTGTATTCCTAGTGCTTTTGCCTACATTCTTGGACTTGTTTGTCAAGCTAAGGGACTAAACATTTTAGAAGCTTCGTAGCTAGGGATCAGTGTGCCCCAGACCCCAAGGTCCTCTCCAGAACACATTCTGCAAACTAAGATAGAACCATCCAGGGGAAGGTTCCTTGGGGAGGGGGGGCTCACTTGAACCTCTCATTGGGGAATCTTTGATAGATATGCTAATTAGTAAGACCTATAATGTTATACCCAATGTTGAGGGCAGACAGAGATAGACTCAGCAGGGTGCATCTCGATGCACATGACCTGGACGTGTACACCTAAGGATCCTTAAAATAAATACCAAGGTAAAATCCCTTTTCCCCTTCTAACCATGTATGACTCTTGATTTTAAGACCAGGAAAAGGCATTCCTTTTCCTGTAGGTGTTTTAAATGCAGATGTACGAGATAAGAAATACTGATCATCTTACTGACATAATAAAAACCAGCAAACTTTTGTTCTCAGACTTCTTCAATATGATTATGCTTTCAACAGTACTGATAATGTAGCCAAAGATAATTTTTTTTTTTTTAATATTTGTAGCACCTTTGGGGAACATTAATCTCTGAATAATTGAGAAACACTGGCTAAGCTGTTAGCTTTAAATGACACATTAGTAGCTGTCATTTAAATTGATAGTTAGATCTGTAATTGAGAGTAACAGTCAGAAGGTAACTACTCTGTCGTTGAATTTTTACTGCTTTATTAATTTACTGACCTCATGCACCTGGCTGAGGTGTATAATCACAAGATACCTGAATCTTTTTACTAGATAAGGGCAAAAATTGTGATTTTGATCCTTTCTATCATAAAGCTTCCTATTCTGTTTTGTTGCCAAATTTTGGATGGCTATGTATATGGATATTCTTTCTTTCAGTCTGTCTAGCTAGCTGTCATCATGTCTGCACACTTTTTTTATGACCTTCAAGGTAGGACTCTGACTTGCTTAGACCTTGTAAAGAATCAATAATCATTCCTTACAAACAAGAGGAACATTCCTTACAAGAGGCAAATAGAAAATATTCTATAAGACAGTCCTACCATATTATAGCACAATGCTCAGTGCTTTAGAATTTTTTTCAGTATTGCTTTGTTTTGCAGAAACAAATATATAGGTTTGAACTAATTGAATGAATTTTTATACTCTCCTAAATGTTATGCAAAATGGAGTAAAAGACACTTAGACATTAAATTCTGTATTGTTTCCATTTGGCATTAAAAATTACCATTCTGGACCAGCTCATCATATTTGCTCTTTTCTCTATTTCTGGACATAGCATAATTCTTAAACCTGCTGTTTGCACTGTTATGTTTGTAGAGGCATTTTATAGTGAGCATTCTGTCAAAACTTAGTATTTGACCACTGTGAGTGCTGACATTCTTATGCTTCCACTAAAATACTCACATCGACTTCAGACCTGCATGTTATAAATAGAAGCAGCCGTTCCCTCTATCCCATCAGGATACCAAGATGGTGTGAAGAGACGCAATTCAGGGCCCATATACTTTGCTACTTTTGTGGAAAAACATTTAAACAGTAGGACTGGTTAGTGTACTCTTAGCTATTCCTAATGTTTTAGTGAATATTCTGGGGAGAGTGTCATAATGTTCCTTTGTCTATCTGCTGCACAGAGATGTTGGTCTCTGTCCAATTTTTTTCTATTTAATGTTCTCAGCATGTTAACTCACTCTTTGGAGTTTTGGGCAATGTCTAGAACACATTAAAAGTTCATCTACATATTTTAAAGAAAGATATTGTATCTGAAGTTCTTTTAATATGAAATGAACCTTGACAGTTTGCATTTTATGTCTGACAGCTTGGACTCTAAGCACAAAGCACAAAGCCTACTTACTAGCTTCTCTAAAATTAACCAAAGTAATACAAAGGGAATGTATTAAAGTGAAAGAATTGTTGGTTTAGCTGTCACTAACGTGTAGAATTATTTTCTGTTACATAATTTATACATGGGCTGCTAATGCCTTTGCAAAGCCATCTTGGCTCTGCAAAAATATTAGTAACTTGGATACAAGTTTCTGCATTTCTCTATTTTGAATGATTCTCTCGGCTTTCCAAAACCATTTTGGCTAAGGAATGTAAATAATATGTTAACACAGCACAGGCCTTGTGACTGCAAGATATCACAGAAGCTTGCATTTATTACTAGCTGTACGCGCACCATTTTCTCCTGAATGCTACTTCCGCAATAGGCAAGCACAGAGAAAACATATCTTGCACAATTTAATGGAACATGACAGTAGCAGTTAAGCCTGCATAGGAATAATTATCTCCACCCAGCATCACACTCAAGTCCCTCCTTTGCATTGCAGCTCAGCTGACAGCCATTCTGTTCATTTGCAGCAATATAGGTCTACCTTGGCCAAGTCATCCACGCAGCTGAAGCCATTTGGCAGCATTCCACTTTTTATTTCAGTTCATCTTAGTTCTGCATAGCATTCTGATTTAAAGACAAAACAGCTGCAAACCTGAACCATATGGTACCAAAAGGTTATTGGGAGGGCTGCGTGAGAAAAAAACATATTAATAGGGATTTGCCCTCAAGTGAGACTATTTGTATTTAAGTTCTATTTGCATTGATAAAAGACCTATTGCTCCCCACTATTTTCAATAATCATATGAAATAATGAAAAGTATGAAATAACATCCACTAAACATAAAAGAGTGGCATAATAAATGGAGAAATTATAAATAATATAGGAAAAGGAGCTGATACACAGAGTGATATGGATCATTTAGTAGCTGATAATGGTTTTTTTTTAACATTGCCATATATTCAGTAACAGATCTAGTAAAAACAATTCATAGGATATATAGGCTGTGACCAAATAACTCAGCATGTGTCTTCAGCATAAAGCTTTGTGGAAAATAAAGGATAGTTACAATAATTTCAAATAAAAAATAGAATACTTGGGTTCAAGGACAGTCATTTTACTGCTGCATATGAGTGCAGCTAACATTAGAGCAGTACATATATAGTCAAATGCATCCATTCCTAAAATGATGCTAAAAGCCAGAAGATGTAACTCAAAAAGAGAATCAGTCTTATGCTAGAAATTTTGAAAAAAAGCATATACTTTAAACCTCAGTTTGTGTGTGTCTGAGGAGAACTGGAGAAGGAGGTGAGTAGATCACACGGTGTATGTACCTTTTCAAGGAGGAAAAGTCAAATTCTGAAATCTTAGCACTCTGTGAGGAAAAGGCATAAGAAGAACAAAATTCTAGCAGCTGAAGCCAAAAAAATTACATTTGAAATTGAGAAACATGCTTTGAATAATAAGTATGCAAAGCTGCTCATAAAAAATACCAAGATAAATAATGAATTCTCCATCTCTTTCCTTCAAATCAAATATTTGCCTTTCTAGAAAAAATGTTTTGATCAAATTCAGTTCACAAGAGTGAAGTGTAGCAAGATATTAATCTTCTGTCTCTAAAAAGTATCAATATGAATCTGTGATTACTATGCAAGTAATCATGATCACACACATGATGTTTAATATCATGGACAGGCTTATGTTTCCCCACAAAAAAAAGGCATGGGATCACAATGGAGATGGAACTGCTCTTAGTCCCTAGTTGCTGACATGGCCAAAAATCTCAGAGCATAAAATACATGAAAGTATGAAGTACAACAACATTATTTTGTGACAGTGTCATACTAATATTCTGTTTATGCAAAGGGTGTCTGCAACAATATGCGAACATCCCCAAAATTAAATGGAACCCAGGCAGGAAGGCTTTGCTACGTGTACTAAGATTGCGCTGATCCTTTAATTTATCCATTGTGGCCAGTAAATGTTTGTCAAGCCTGACCCATTTAAAGGTCATCTGCAAGGAGAGGTCCTCAGATTACCATACTATTTTCTGTTCAAATACACTAGAAATGTTTGCAGTCTGTTGGAAAACTCTCATTGAGCACATTGCTCTCTGTGTCCTATCCTGCATGTGGAATACATAATCAGAAAGGGGGTTGGATGAATAAGGAGCTGATAAATCACACATAGATTTAGGTAGTAGGTCCTCCTAATGTGTCTGAATCAGGACCATGAGAGATTTTAGTTAGGGACAGTTATGAAACAGATGTGCCATATGTCTGAGTATAAGAACAGTCTAGAGCCAGATAAGAAAAGATACCATCCTGAAAATCCTTCTGTTCAGTTTCCATCTAATGCATAAGCTGGATAAGTGCCCTTCTGTTTGACCTGAAACAACTGATGCCTGTACTACTGATTTACTGTCCCATACAAATATCCTAATAATGTGCTTTTTACCCAGACTTGATTTTAAAAGCCATGAAATCAATACTTCCACCTAAGTCCCATAATGCAGTGAAGGTGCCCATGATATGCATAGCACACACCATGGCATTCCGAGATGTTTCACCAATTCTTTTGGAAAAAACAGCTAACTGTGCCAGTGATGGCTATGTGTTCTGTCCTGTTCTACTTACATCTTACATGACTTAAATTTGCAGCAAATCATGCAAATGCTATGGCATCTGTGAGAGAAGGATGCCAAACTCTTCTAGTCATTTTTACTCAAGAGTTGTGTATATTGATATTTGAATAATAATATTTGAATATATATTATTTCAATAATAATTGTTTATTGAATAATAAACAATGAGACTCAGTTCCTGGAACAAATACATGAATGCAGAATCCCTTTTCCAGACTGGTTGTACTGATAATAGGGGTAGAGATGGTATTCTTCTCACTTGGCTTTTTTCAGTCCCCTGACTCACGAATCTGTTGTACTCTGCTCCTCAGTGGTATAACTTGAACAGGAAAGATGAAAATTAACCAATATAGTATTTAGGGTTTGTTCTTGAGAGATTTGAAGGGCTTGATTACCCTTAAGAGGAAGAAATGGCAGAATGCATGTCTCCTTTTGTGGGTACCCTTCTCCTACAGCCTATTTTATAAAAGATGCGTGACCTACCCAACAGCTGCATTTTTAAAGAAAATATAGTCAACTAAAAGAAAATGAAAAATAACCCCCCATCCCCCTATATCTTGCGCTAAATGCAAGAAGAAATTGAAGGAAAAGATATGTTTTCACATCCCTTTCCAAATTCTTCTGTGAGTTTTTCCACACTGACATGTTTTCTTCAAAAAATAACATGTTCAGTGAAAACTAAATCAGAGTTGAACATCACTAGAAGAACTGATCTGTCATAATATAGAATCAAAACATGGTGTGACAAGCTAATTATAGTCCACAGCAAGAGGAAGCTTAACTAGCTAATAAGTGACAAGTACACTGTGGCTTTATGCTGTCCTATTTTTTTTCTGTTTCTGAAGACACTTATGAAGACCATGGTCTTCTGTAGGATATTCCTTACCATGTTCTGTTATTACTGAAGCTTTGGCAGTGATGCAGCTTTTTGCTGAGTTATACATGTATGCTGTAAACCCATAATTCAGAATAAATCTAGAAGTTTTTTCTTCTTCCTGGTACAGCTGGCTGCTAAATTGACTGGATTATCAATTTATTGTAATTAACAATGCATTTCCTTTCTTTGAAGTCATACTAAAGAAGTATCATGGTACCTCTCCATAGCTGGACCCTCGAAAGCAGTTGCGGGAAAAGCTGCAAGTCGGGGGAAAGGACTCACACGCAGGCAGAGAGACTCCTCTTCCTAAATGGACTGAACAATATTTGGAAGTGGGCGGCTGTCTCGTTGTGATAATGTTTTCATAGCATGAGCAAGAAGAGACTTCTCTTTCTAAATGGACTGAACAAGGTTATTATGGAAGTGGTAAACAGACTGAACATCTTAAGGGTTGTCTTTTCACATTGTCAGTGGGAGAAGGGAGGAAGGTGGGGGGAGGAGGAGAGTTTTGAAGGTGGTATAATTTTTTTTTCTTCTTTTAGGTCTGTTAATAAACTTCTTTATATTCTTTCAAGTTTGGTGCCTGCTTTGCATTTCTCCTAATTCTTATCTCACAGCAGATAAACAGTAATGAGTATTTTGGACCAAACCACTACATAAGTGACAAGTACACTGTGGCTTTATGCTGTCCTATTTTTTTTCTGTTTCTGAAGACACTTATGAAGACCATGGTCTTCTGTAGGATATTCCTTACCATGTTCTGTTATTACTGAAGCTTTGGCAGTGATGCAGCTTTTTGCTGAGTTATACATGTATGCTGTAAACCCATAATTCAGAATAAATCTAGAAGTTTTTTCTTCTTCCTGGTACAGCTTGCTGCTAAATTGACTGGATTATCAATTTATTGTAATTAACAATGCATTTCCTTTCTTTGAAGTCATACTAAAGAAGTATCATGGTACCTCTCCATAGCTACATTATTATTGTTGAGGTTATTTGTCATTAGCTTCTTAGAGGCAAGGAACCCTCACCTGTGGTTATTTTATGTGCCATTTTCAAGGCACACGTTACTGGAAAATAGTTTCAAGAAGGCAGAAAATTTAACATGACAAAGTTATAAATTATGTAAATTTCCTCACTGATTATCTTCTTCACTGACCACATGTGTGCCCTACTCTTTGTTTTCCATTCTATGATGAGAAGTGAAAGAAGCGTACAAGAACCATACATCACACTGCGCACCACTAAATGGGAGAATTACTATTATCAAAGTACTACCTTCAAAACTCAGCCACAATGCTAACTAGTCTTGTTGCCTAAAATTTGATGCCCTGAAGATTTAGCTGCACTATTCGGAAGCAGAATATTAACATTCATTAAAGAAAAATGTAGTATAAAAAATTAATGACTACAGGAAATAGCTTAATCATGAAATGTGAATTTTGGAGAAAAGTGGGACACGTACAGCCATGCTTGAAGAGCATCACAAAGGTCTCGAACCATTACAGAACTTTGGTTCAAAGTAAAACCGCTTTGATGATTGTACTTGAGTTTTCAGACTATAGTGCAACTCATTGTGTTTCTGTTCTTCTGTCCCATGAGAAAAAATTAAATATACAAGTAAAACCATAAGGCACATGAAGCAATATCAGCATTTTCAAGAGGATCTGTTTATTGCATTACCAGCTTTTTTATTCATGAATTTTGCTCTAATCATATTAGTATCAAAGTTCATTATTTTCACTGATGATAACATTATTCATGTAATTACTGATGATCAATAATTAATTATAGATTTTCAGTATTATTAAAATAATGCAATTTTTTAAGACTGATACAATACTAAATTTAAAAAATGCATGATGACTAGGCTTTTCTTCTGATACATATATGAATAATATTCATTCTGAGGGTTACTTTTACTATTTCAGCACAATTTTATACAAGACATCCTTTCATCTTTAAATTCAAAAATGTAATGATTTTAGGAGGCATAAGAAGTGGGTCCTATAGACTATTCTTTTCTTATCCTTATATAATATCATGTAGATTGAATTCAGAACTATCAGTTGGCCAAAAATGATGTGTGAAAGCTGAAAGTTCTATATCAGTAAGCCATTACTAAGAGAATAATTAGGTGAAGAAAAGATAGATATATTGGGCTACAGAGAGCTTGTAGCCAAATGAGGGGGGTGTTGCAGACAGAGAAGTAGAAGCCTGCTAAGATACAATTGACATTTCCTACCTTGAACCCGGCAGGCAGCTAAAAACCCCACAGCTGTTTGCTCACTCCCCTCCAGTGGGATGGGGAGAGAGTTGGAAAAAAAAGTGCAACTTGTGGGTTGAGATAGAGACAGTTTACTAATAGGACAGAAAAGGAAGGGGAAAAAATAAGATAGAACAAGCAATGCACAGTGCAATTGGTCAAGACCCAGACCAATGCCCAGCTGGCCCCTGAGCAGCGGGCCCTCACCCCACAGCCAACTTGCCCCAGTTTTATTGCTCAGAATGACACCGGATGATATGGAACACCCCTTGAGTCAGCTGTCGCACCTTTGTCTCCTCCAGGTTTCTTGTGCACCTCAACATCCTTGCTAGCAGGGTGGCAGGAGGGACTGAAATGTTTTTGGCCTAATGTCAGCCCCAGTCAACGACAACCAAAACATCAGTCTATTGTGAACATTTTGCTCACCTTAAACCCAAAACACAGCACTGTACCAACTGCAGGGATGAAAATTAACTCTACCCCAGCTGAAAGCAGGACAAACACGTAAGTAGCGTTAACAGGAAACAGTAGAAGCCCTTATAGCACAGTAATGCTACCAAGAGTAAACTGGGCCTAAATACATGAATGACACATAACCAAAAAGTTGTAAATGAGGACTTGTGTCTCCACTGAACAGTAGAGTACAGTAAAAATCAAAACTTGTTTTAAATGAAATCTGCAAGACAAAAATTTTAAAAAAGAGTGATCAGGGTAATTAGGAAAGTAGTCTGGTATAATTGCAGTACTCTTGCAGAATGAGTGGGAAGCAAACTAAAAGAAGCCCTTATCTGAAAAATATTAACAAATTTTTTGGAAGCAGTTCAGATCCTCACACTTTCTTTGGAGAAGGAACTGAAAAACATCCACAATGAAAAAGCTAAAATGGGTAAGAAAGAGGTCACCCACTACAGTACTGACCTCCCCCGCTGAATATCATTCCAGCCTGGCCAGCCTAGCCTTGAAGACTAAGGCTGTGAGGGCTGTGACCTTCACTGCCAACCACAGCAGTACCAAACACTGATACTGAGCATAGAGCGAGGTTGTCATGGACTAATTATTTAGATACATAGTGACAATGACAGATAATGAGTTAGAACTAAGCTTTGGCAGCAAGTGTGGAGTTGAATGTCAGTCTTCTAAAGTGCTGTTCTGAAGTCTGAAACTGGCCTGATTTATTCATATTTTTATTCTTCCACCACAGTGATCTCTCATTTCCTGGGGCTTTTGGATATGTGTAGCCATATGCTTAGTTGCCAAAGGGCTTTTGCAGAAGGTCTGAGGGGAAATTATTGATGTGTCTTGTAACTCCTATGTAGCCAGAAAAAAAAACCAACCCCAGCCTAAACCAAATAAACCAGACAGCTGACTAACGCCAAATGGAATCATATGATCATTAAGATCGGAAAGCACCTCCAGAGTAAGTGGCTTCCACTCACTTAAAACACACATGACAGTGAGGCTTTCTTCAAATTTCTTGTTCTTCCTTGTCTTCCCAAAGGATAACATAAAAGATGTGATGGGAGCTGGATAAAGAATAGGTAATTATATGAATCCAAGTGATGGAAGTGCCAGAAAAGCTGAGATGCTGTGGAGGAGCTGCAACATTGAGGGGAAAAAACAAGGAGCACTCATGACAGAGCAGTGGAAATGAGTAAAATAGAGATTAGTTCAGTTTAAACTCTTAAAAGTTTAAACTCTGCATTTCCGTCATTAGAGTCTGAAGGAAAGAGAGATAAAGAAAATGCTTTCTTGTTTGTGGAGATAGAGACAAGGAGATCCCTTACCAACTACTGTAGTGAGCAAAACAAACTTTACTTGGAAAAAAAATTAATTTATTGCCAACTAGAATAGATCCATGTAGTGAGGGAAAAAAAAGAGAAAAAATTTAAAAAGCACCTCAACATCTTTTCCGCTGTGATTTGCTGGCTGAGC
Source organism: Corvus brachyrhynchos (assembly GCF_000691975.1). Classification (NCBI taxonomy): domain Eukaryota; kingdom Metazoa; phylum Chordata; class Aves; order Passeriformes; family Corvidae; genus Corvus; species Corvus brachyrhynchos. The sequence goes on along the minus strand of NW_008239080.1, from coordinate 4,704,789 downwards.
TTCACTCCTTCACTCCTGACTCTCAAGAAGTGTTGGGGGCTGAGGGGAAAACACCAACAATACTGGGGCATGTACACCCCAAAATGCCCCTGATGTAGTTTGCCTCTGCCTTTTTGCAGAGGTCTGGCCTGAAGTTTACTGTACAACAGAACTACTGTTGTTCATTCAAATAGTGTTTTAATCAGGTCCTACAAAAAACACCCAAATAAGCTAACCTATTTCCTTACAGCTTGTTCTGCCTTTTTTTCTATGTAAAATGCAGTAAATGTTAGAAGTGATTCCACAAAGCTAGATTGTATAGCTTGCATTGTACTTCATGTGATTCTTTTCGGTATTTTATATGAAGTATAAAATACTTCACAGTTAACACATAAACACAGTTAACTGTGTTTCTTTTTCTAATAGACTGTTTTCACACAAATACAAAAACCATGGTTTTATGGGACTGCAACCTTGAAAAACAACAATCACCAAACAGAGAACTACGCCATAGTTCTCTGGAGGTTCTGCCAGAGAGAGGTATTATCAGCGAGTACAAGAGGGACTACCAGTTATAAGGGTAAGGATTAGTCAGCTTTCTTTAGATCTGTGGAGCTGTGAGGTGGTTTTATTTTAAAAACTCATATATTGTATGTTACAGCTACAGCTTTAGCCACAGATGTGCATTGGAGGTTATGGATCATAACACCACCCATAATAGGCAGCCAGAGGTCACCTATTGCTTCCTTGTCAGGCTGACTGGTTAGCTGAAAGGAGCTGTGATGCTACTGAGCAAATTCTAAATAATTTCTGATAAGAATGACATTTTGGTTCTTATTGAAATGGATATGTTATCATTTTTCAGTAAAGCTTTATAAACCTGGCTAGGTTGTTATGAGATTATTACTAGGGACACAAACTGCTTGTAAGGTGAACCTTAAATCATGAATCTGTAATACAGTATTTCTAAAACAGACTATTTTGGTTTTGAGTCTTGGAAGATAAACAAGATGCATCTGCTACTATTGCAGTGCACATTTTAGTTTTAATTTGAATTCTCTAGAAACAATAACTTTATAGCCATAAAGTATATAGTTACTTTAAATACATACATGTATATATATATATACACATACACACACACATATATATGCCATGTATACATTGCAACAGTTGTCAAAAATAATATTAATATCTAGACAATCATACCACTCACAGAAGAGGTTTATCATGGAAAGACATTTCATGATACTGTTTAGACACAAGTCAAGCTGGTGCAGTAGAACGTGTTCTTCATTCACAATTCCTAGCAAATGGACTTTTAATTAGACAAATTCTGCAACACCTGTGACCTGGACAAGCCTCGCCACCTTTTGTGATGTTGCCATGTAGACCAAAAAAAAAGGTGATTTGTCATCAAAATCCACTTATTCCCTCAGGAAGTCTCTGATATATTTAGACTTACATGAAAACTAAAAATGAACTCACCAACAGCCTTAAGTGCCCTTGACAAAATAAGTCCTGAGGGCAGGAATCTGAAATAACCAACAATAAATTGCCATCTTTTGAACATCTTCCTACATGATTAGTACAATTACAGGTCTGTTCCTTCCATTGCAACTATTGTGAAAGCTAAATATTTCAACAATAATGCTAGCTGGCAGTGTGATGCACTAAGAATATAATAGTTTTAATTCCATAGTTCTGCAGTTCTGTTTCAATAATTTTCTGCATCTCAAAGCCCCCTCCCTGTTTTCTCTGTAGGGCTACTGTTCTCAGCATAACTGGAGTAGAGAATGGATGAGTTCAAATCTGGCATCACAAAAGATACTTGCATTAAACCACTGTCCTGTTTATCTGTAAGACACAATGATTTTTCTGGATTTCATGTAAATATTTGCCTTAAGATTCTTTTCCTCCTCAGAGAGGTGGGGCACCTGTGATAAACATGCTCTGCAACAGTCTGTGGTGCTGTTTTGTCCTTGAAAGTGGCAAAAGGGCATGCAATTGTATGATGTGAAGGGCAGATACAGTCAAATCATGGCTGAAGAGGCTGTGGAGCTGTATGACAACTACCCACCTTGTGACTGGGGGTCCTTATACCAACCCAGTCAGCAGCAAAGACAGAATTGGAACTCTCTTGGCTACTTGTCACTCTGGTTGACATTACCTCCATGTCTTATAATTTGCTCTGAACATTAAGAAAACAAAACCTGAGTTAAACATTTTCATTGCTCTTGATGGTTACAGACATGAAGGCATATGTTTCTATATCACATGGGAAAGAATCTGAAAAAGATTACTTTTTTGTTGCCCTAACTTTAGTGGCTTTTAGATAATCTGTCAAAATACTCTTTGTGTTGCAGACATTTCTCTATTCAGAAGCACAGTCTACTTATGCCTTTGCTTTTGAACACAACCAAATCAACCTGTCTTCACAGGAGAATTGGGAGAAGCCTGTAAATCATCCCTTTTGAAAGAAACTTAAAAATAAGAGACAAGTGAAATAACCTAATAAAGCATAATTTGATGAAAAAGAGACTATTTTTCCCTGGAACCAGGGCTACCAACAGAAAAATGAGAATTCTAATGAATTGTGTTCAGACACAAATGGAGGATGTCAGTGATGGAAGAGCAAACATATTTTTGTATATGTTTTTCACCATGGGGTAGTTATATTGACTCAAGCTGAGGAAAAAGATACTATAAATATATATAAAAGACCACATTTAAAAGAAATTCTAGAATCCTGTCATGACAGTGTGGTAATTTGATTCTTCTTGCTTGTCTTTTCCATTGTAATTAATTCAGACACCAAAAATAGAAACTTCAAGCTCCTGCCTCAGTGTGAATCTTACCTGGGTCAAAAAAATAAAACAATTCATTGGGATATGCATACAATGAAGTGCATGATAGACGTGCCTGCTCCATCTTCAAGTTAGTTCAGAGGCACTGTCACTGCAGCAGTGTGGCAAACTACAACTTCAGACTTGCGTGTGCAATGCCTGTATTGGCTCTAATACTTGAACCCACTCACTTGGGGCTAGATTGGGTGTCCCTGCACAGCACTGCTTACTGGAGTGCCAACTCCTCAGCCCTGACCTTGTGAAGATGGTCACTGTTTTGCCCACAAAGGAGAGAGGTCCTCTCTCTGACCTGCCCAGAGCTTTGCTTTGCGCAAAGCAATAGGGCAGGTGGTGCTCCATCCCGCTTGGCAGCCTGAGTGACAGGATTGTATTGACCACAGGGCACCCAGTGAACTCACCAACAAAACATCAAATGAAAAAATGAAAACTAAAGTAATTTTCTAAGGGCAAATGTTGAGATAGCAGTAGTGGTGCAACAGGGAGCTGGTAAACAATTTTTTGTGAAATAAATAAATGTTTTGCCCGATCACTGAAATCCTACAGGAAAAGTGTAAAATGTATAGTAAGAAGAAAAACAAAAAAGGAAAATTCTTAAAATTTCACAGAACTTGGACCATGAGACTGTCTCTAGATTTTTGACAGCATTGGCCATTAGTCATATTTTAATGAAACGTTGTGATATAAATCTGATTCATTAAGTCACCCACAGTTCAGTTAACTGAGTGTTCAATACCGCTGTATAGCTACTGTGTCTGAATACAATTCAAAGAAGTCAGATAATACTTTCATAATGAAAAAGAGAAATATTATTCTCTCTGATTTTTCTGGGTTTTTAGTGGTATTTTTAAAATATATTTTCTCAATATCCTACACAAGTTTTGAATACTTTAAATGTATTTATCATTTTTAAAAATTACTGGTGTAGTCATATGGTAAATATTACTTGCCTTTGTGCAGGAAATCTGTAAAAAAGGTTCATATTTTAAAGTGCTATGTACTTAGGTTGATTGCTGAAGATTTGGAAGTATTCCACAATGGTAAATGTTGTTATATCCAACATGGATTTTGATCCAAAGCATCCCCCAGAAGGTAAAAATCAATCTAAGGCTCTAAATTTTCTGGGTCTGTAGTGTGAAGCAATAGCAAGGAAAAAAAAGAAAAGTTATTCTTAGATAAATAGAAAGAGGATTAAAAAAATGGAAGTATAGTGCTATTTTTGATTCTCTATGATATTAGTGAGACCTCTACTGTGTTCTGTTTTATGAACTCATTTTAAAGCAGCATTGATATATTGGAAATGGCTTAAGAGCTACAAGAATGATAAAAGTTCTAGGGGGGAAAGAGCCTTTTTAGTGAGATACCTACCCAGTTCAATCCCCTTTGCTTAACAAAATGAAGGTTAAGAAACGAACATGATCATGATCTGTAAATGCAGATCCTTCCAACACTGGAGAGAAGTTTAATCTATCAAAGACATTAGAGATCTAGAGCCTGAACACAGAGCATAAGTCAATTGAGACGAGAAATGAAAGAAACAGTTTTACAGTGAATCATCACTAACCAACTGAATTAGTTACCCTGATGCTTGATAAGCGTTCAAATAAAGATTAACATCTTTCTGAAATGTATGCCCTAGCTGAAATAGAAATATGAAGCTTGACATGCCAATCAGGAAAACCAGGGGTGTTAAACATGTCCTATGATTACCCAAGAGTAAATTAATCTAAATTGTGAACTAGTGTTTTGTACAATTATTGTCCTGGTAACTGGCTTTGTTGTAAACCAGTTTCAAGATGAGACTTTGTTTGTAAAACTTATTTGATCTTTCATTCCTGAAAGTGCACAAAATATTAAAACAACCTTCCTAGTAGACTTTGTTCTGTAGCATATTTCCAAAGCTAGGAAATTTGACAAGACATCACTGTCACTCGTTTTTAGATAGTCTCCATTTATTTGTCTTAGGTACTAAGACAGAAGGAAGATTGAGGGCAATTATGTCCTACTTTTTGACTAAAAATTACAGGAAGTGTAGAAAATTTCTTGAAAAATGCCATTCACCATACTGATAGTATGCAGGTTATCACTGCTTTGTCCTTTTCTTTCCGCAGGGTCACACTAGACTTTTATTTTATTTTATTTTATTTTGTTTTATTTTTAAAATTTATTTTATTTATTTTATAGACTTACTTTATATACTCTTGTATACTTACTGTGGTGGCATAAAAGTTTTAGCTAAACCCTCTTGTTCTGAGCTATACTGTCTTGCACTTTCTTGGATCAGAAGCAGATAAACCAGGCAACTTAAAAAGACAGACACCACTCTAAAGCAGTAAAATTGTTCTGCATAAAAAACTTGTCTCCCAATATAGTCTGGACAAAGGTACTCACTTGAATATTAAAATTAGCATTAGAATAGGATGTTTGCCATGGCAGTTTTGATGAGATAGAGGGAAAGACTGCCTTTTGTTTCCTCTCTCAATGACGTGTTTCAAGATCAATCCCACATTTCTCTTTTACCTGTCTTCCTTTTTACTTTACTGGTTTTGATCTCACTGATTCTAACCTGCTATTTTCTGTTCACACCTTTCTCACTCTAATTTCCCTTATATATATATACACCAACCATATGATACTCTGTTGCAGTGGCTAAGTCCAGTTTACACCCACCATGTTGCTTTGAAAGTGGTCTCTCCATAAACCACTGTGCTAGAAAGTTCTCCCTTCACCGAGATTCCACTGGCTACTGACTCTCTCCCCCCTCCCATCCCTTCTCCCATTGGTCCCTGTTATATCACTCACCCTTGCCTCTGCCCCCTGGCCCTCAGACCATTGGCTTCTGAAGCTCTGCCCGCCCCTGGGACCCTTCGGGATAAAACCACGCGTGCGTTTTGTTCTTGGTTCTTTGTCACCGCTTCCTTCGAGTGTGTTGGTTTCGTTAAACGCCTCGGAATCGCATGCAGAGAACCCCTCTCGCCTCCCTGTCTCTGGTTCGTGCACAGACTGTGTGTGAGGGGCTGTTCGCGACCGCCTGCGAAGGTGAGATCGTGGGCACGTGTAGGTGCTGGCAGAGCGCTGCCTGAGCGTCTCCACGAGGGACCCTGTGGAATAAACGCGGCATCGATCCACCGAAGCGCTCTTTCCATAATACTCAACAAGGGAAAGTGCCAGATTCTGCACCTGGGATGGGGCAACCCTGGGTGCACAGACAGACTGGGGAATGAGACACTGGAAAGTGCTGTGGAAGAGGTCCTGGTCAATGGCAAGTTGAACATGAGCAAGCAGTGCCCTGGCAGCCAGGAGGGCCAACCCTGTCCTGGGGGGCACCAGGCACAGCATCGCCAGCAGGGCAAGGGAGGGGATTGTCCTGCTCTGCTCTGCCCTGGGGCAGCCTCACCTCAAGTGCTGGGGGCAGTTTTTGGTGCCAAATTATAAGTAATGTATAAAGCTTTTAGAGTGTCCAGAGGAGGGCAATGAAGATGGTGAAGGGCCTTGAGGGGAAGCTGTATGAGGAGCTGCTGAGGTCACTTGGTCTGTTCAGCCTGGAGAAGAGAAGACGAGGGGAGACCTCATTGCAGTTACAGCTTCCTTGTGAGGGGAAGAGGAGGGGCAGACACTGATCTCCTCTCTGTGGTGACCAATGACAGGACCCGAGGGAATGGCCTGAAGCTGTGTCAGGGAGGTTTACGTTGGATACCAGGAAAGAGGTTCTTCACCCAGAGGGTGGCTGGGCACTGGAACAGGCTCCCCAGGGCAGTGGTCACAGCACCAAGCCTGACAGAGCTCAAGAAGTGTTTCAACAATGCTCTCAGGCATGGGGTGTGACTCTTTGGAATGGTGCCCTGCAGGGCTGAGAGTTGGACTTGATGACCCTTGTGGATCCCATGCAATTCAGCATATTCTGATTCTGTTATTCTTCTTTTTTCCATATTTCCTCTCCTGCTTTTCTTTTGCCTTGTCTTCTGTCTTACTGCTATTTTCCTGGTTCCTTTGCTTCATAGTTCAGTCTTTAAAGCTTTAAAAATTATTCTAGAATTTCACACTACTATGAATGATTTACATAATATGTCATCAGTGGGTGAAATTACCAGTGAAATTCTCATGGCATAACTGAAGTTGTTCCTACATACAGCAACAAGAAGGCTGGCTTATTATTTTTCATATCATATATACTTTCTCCATGGAGGATACCAAAACATGGAGGCAACCCTTCGAAAACACAGGAGAGAAAATGCAGGTTGTATAATGAAGTGATTTTCTTTAATAAACAAAATAGATACATATGCCTCCTGAGTTCATTCCTAGTAGTACTGAGGGAGGTAGCAACATAGTACAAACATGAGCAACTCAGAAAAAATTGTGATTTGTTATGCTTCTTCCTTTTGACTCCCCCAGGCTATTATTTCAACACATTGTTTTTAGGGGGAGGCAATGTGTTTTTTAATATGAATTATGGATAAATCTGAATTGTGGGAATTAGGCTATAAAGAATATTTATTTAAATTTTAGAGAAACACAAGACAAGAGATTCAATTTTTCTAATGTAATGTGTCATAAAGTTGAGGGGATGCTGAATTTTGGAATGAGACATTCAAGATCTTGAAACAGAGATACAAAGAAAACTGCTGTACTAGTATAATATATTATTAGCCCCCTAGTGAAAAAAAAAGGAGCAGTGAAACGTTTTTCTGTGCGCATCAGTTAGGGTGAAAAGAACACATAGAATTTTAAATTTTTTTTTTTATTATTTTTTGTAGAACACCATTTATACCTGTGTCGCTATGGAAATAACAACTCACTGTGGATTCATACTATTACTATTAAAAGCAGCATTTCAGATAAATTCTTGATAACACTTCATGCCTCACAGTTCCTGGGAGTCTGAGGCGACTGGTCAAATGCAGTCCTCCAGTTTATTCAGACTCTTCTGGGATGTTCAACACCTTCAGCAGTAGGAACATCTTTATCAGGTCTTCTCCAAAACCTGCTCTATTTGTCTCACTACAGAACTATCTTGTGTAAAAGCTGTTGGTCCAGGGACTTGGGTATTTGAAAGCTTTTACTGTACCCCACAGAGCCATCCCTTGTGCTTTCACAACCTTTAAACTCATTGTCAAAAATACTTTGCAAGTAATTAATAAAGCTTTTTAAAAAAAAAAAAAAGTTAGGCTTTATGGGGAGCACTTTTCCTTTCGCAGAGGAAGTGGGAATGGAGTGATGTTACAGCCCATTAAGCTAACATAAACACACGTCTAGTTTTTCACCTATTTAAAGGGTTGCAAAAACCCTTATAAATAAATTAATAAAAATCATCAGCAGGATGAAAAATAAGCAGATAACAGGTGTCAGCATTAATTCTAGACTCTGTGTTTCCTACACCTTTCCCTCCACACCAGTAGTGTAGCTGCAGGTTTGCTGTCCCTCACTATTTCTGATTTCTGACTTTCAGTATCAGGAATGAATCTTGATGCTAAAATCAGTGATTGTGCAGGTTGTGCATGTACTTTTCAACAGTATTTTTGCTTGTCTTGGGCTTTCAGAAAAACAGTTGTCCAATCTAAAGTAATGGTTTTCAAGATGTAGTTTCTGGATCTGTCAGAGGACCAGGATTTTCTGCAGATTTTTAGGAGAGGTATAAATAAAAAAAGACAGCAAACAATAAAGCACAGGGAGTTAGAAAACATAGAAACATTTTTGTTTCTGAATTTGGTGTGTTTTCTCACTGCATGTGAGACATATCCCTTGGAGCATCAATATTGTCTAGCTCAGATAAATTGTGTGCATATCAGTGTCTCAGACAAGAGAGATTTGTGGAGAAATAGTGCTTTTAAAACATGTGCACACATGTATACATATAAAATATAATTCAAATTTAAAAGATGGCATATTGCCACAACAACCTCTGTTCTTTGTTGTTAATGGTTAATTTCCATGTCAGTAAAACTGAGATAATGTTGGTCTTTTCCTTCTCTTCTTTTTTGACTCTAAGGTTTTGTTCCTTTATCTTAAGTAACAAGACTAAAGAATCCAGTAAACACGTTGGAAAATTAAGTAACATACTGATATTTTTCAAATAGAATACCTGGACTTCACAATTCATTTTTGGTGGAAGGATATAGAATATCTAATTCTAACATTTAAAAAAAGTATTAAAATAGGTGGTTAAGGTGAAACTATATTATGATAGTGTACTGGAAAAAAATTCTGTGGCTCAAAGATCCAGACCTTGGATACATTAATTATAAAGGAGTTCTGCAAAAGGTAGAGCACTTGGATACATTAATTATAAAGGAGTTCTGCAAAAAGAGCACTGTTCTGATTAACTGTAGGGAAGTATCCCATGTTTGATCAGTTTCAGAATAGGGAGTTGCAGAGTTCCACAGCTCTGCAAAAAGTAAGTTATGGAGAAATAACAGTTGAAAACAGATGTGAGAGAATACCAACATTCACTGGAAGGCTTTTAATCACACTGGGTACTATTAATAGCTTCCCTGAGATCACAGGAAGAGATCTGTGAAGTAAGACCTGAAGTAAGGAACAGGCTGCCAAAGATAAATCACCCAAGTTTTTCATCAGCCATCAGTGTTTGCAAAATGAAATGCTTGTGACATTGGTTGTGTTTGTAGCAAAAGCCATTATCTCTCCACAGTTTGTGATCTTCAGTCTCAGTATTGTTAATGATGGTGTTCATCTCACCTGACATTGCATCTGACAGTCATGTGATAGTTACTCTAGTTTCCTAATGAAGGACAGAAATAGGCACCTCTGGGATATTAGTTTTATCCTAATGAATGGAGTCAAAATAATGGGAAGTTTTGATGGCATTTCTTCAGTGGCAAAGGAAGTCTTGGGAAGAGGCTGGCGCAATTTCCACAGAAACCTGGTGTTCTGAGGGAGTTCTTCATTTCTCACCCTTTGCTCCCGCACTATTCCCAGTAAAAGCTGTTCTCTGCAGGCTGAAGGTGCACTTAGTTCAGAACTCACACTGATGAGGATCCTCTTTGGCAGAGATGTGGAGAGGAAAACCTGAAGCATAAGAGGAAATTAGAGGACAAAGGTAAGACCCCTCTCTGAGCATGTGTCTTTGCACATACAGCATAAGCACCTTTTATCTTGATCTCGTATAAGCTCTGAAGAATCCTGCAGTTACATTGGCCAAAGTCCATGTCCTTTCTTCCCAATGTCTCAGTCTGCCTGCCCCAGTCTCACTGTATCTGGGGGTCTCTCCACAACCTCCAGCAGACAGGCGTAGATTTGTTGTTTTCATTTTGAATGTGGTGGAAGGGGGCATTGAGCAACTGCATTGGCCTCACTCAAAATTGATTGCTGCAGATTGCTGCAGATGAGGTTTTTAAAAAAATAACACAAGTACCTTCTGATACTAGCAGATTAATTGTGATAAAAGAAACATTCCCAGATGTCCAGGGTTGCCCTTTCTAATCTTACATCTGTGATCATCTGGAGATCATGACATAATTTGGTTCCATCTGAAACATTCAATAGGGAAAACCAGATTCTGCAGACTCAATCATATGCTGATTTAATGCTTTCAGAGTATTGACACTTTGGCTGATGTGGATCTCATTAACGTTATCAAGGCCACATCAAAGCAAGTCAGAAAATCTGGTGGAAGAGTGCTTTACTCTTGTCATGATGCTACTACTTGCTGAAATTTCACAGAACTACAATGAAAACTATTCGAAGGGATAAGGGCAGGCATGCAATTCCTATGAATGGAAGAGCAATCCTACAGTACAGTCTATACTTGTAATGACTGTACATTACTCATGCAATTATGGCACTAAACCATTAGTATTTGATGAGTGAACAGGAGGAACAGTAAAAAGAGGAAAAGGACTCCTTTCATTTCCTTCTAACTAGTGTCTACAAAAGAATATTTAAGAATATTTATGCCTCTCTCCTGGTCCTCTATATTTTTTTTTTTTTCACTCTCAATAGGCAATGGCTAGCCCACTGTACTAAGCACAGGACTGGAGGGAGGGAGCACTGAGGAGGAAGAGAGGAAAGGATTGAACAGAGAAGCAATGTTTCTAATGAAAGGATGGGGCTGGAGCAACAAACCAGAGTTTTGGGGATTTTCAGTCTTAAACAGGTGAGTAATATCTTCCCTCCATTGTTTCCTACCCTGAGTATGAGAAGCTTCTCTTCGGCACCCTCACTAATTTCCAAATAAAAATGCATTACAGGGACCATGCTGTAGTTACTCTTTTTATAGTTTCACCACCAGGGGAGGGAACATGATAACATCAGAAATAGTTTCGTTACAAGCTCTGTGCTGAAGGGCTAATGGGAAATGAAGAGAATACAGTGTTCCCCATTCTCAGGTCATATTTAATAATTTGTATTTTATTTCTGTCTTTGCTTAAAAAAAAAAATCAGAAACTCCCTGGTAATTTAGGAAGCTAAATAACATTTTAAAAATGGATTGAAAACCAATTTCACAGTTTTTAGAACATCAATGTGGCAGGATTATCTACTAGCTCTTCTACTGGAATTATAAAAGGAAAATGTGATTATAATTGTCTAATCACATACTCAAAACACAGTAACAATAGAATATTTATTATGTGCTTTCATATTTTGTTTTATATGTTAATTGTATATTAGCAGACTTTTTATATATGCATATAATTGTATGTCTGTATATGCATGCATATATAGAACACCCAGATTGGAAGGGACCCTGAAAGCTCATCTGGTAAGTGTGTATATAAAACTTCATATTTTTCTGTCTAAAATACATATACACATGTTCCCAAGAGCCTACATTTCTTTGAAATTCATTGGCTTTAGTTTTCTAAGTTTACTTTGGAGCCTTGAAATTCTAATCTTTGCTAGGTTTCTATGAAAGGTGAGAACCACTGCTCCATAAGTTGAACTACATTAAGATGGCTCTAGCTTCACACTTGAGTTCTATACATATTGTCTTGTAGAGATGCAAAAAAGTGAGTTTCTGTGAGAAAGAAAGGGC
>NW_008239080.1:4663844-4692907 GCF_000691975.1 Corvus brachyrhynchos | reverse complement strand
TCCTTTGAAAGATATCTTCTCTTCTGTATAGGACAAAGCTTATAATGTCTTGCAAATCCAAAGGTGGACGGGTTGGATACCAAAATGATAAAAGGAAGGATGATCTTGTAGCATTTTTAAAGGAGGATGTTCAATAAAATACTTTAGTTCCCTGGCAGTTGCTTTGTTGTACAGGAGGTATTTTCTGTCTGAAATAATTTTAGCAAATGCTGTACCATGGTTTCAGAAATTTGTGAGACAGATTTGCAAAATTCCATAAATTACTCTTTAAGTTCTAAATGTGACATTCAATTGTTCTTAAACTGTACAGCAGCACTGAACCCCCTGGGCAGGAGAAGTCCAGCACCAGACACTAGAACTGTCTCCCCTGCAAGCCGGGCAAAGACTGAACCACCGCCAGGTAAGAGACTGCCAAAAACCACACGGCTTCCCCCCAGCCCCCTCCCCCAGAACCATTCCAATGGTATACCAAGGCATTGGCCTCACCTTTTGTCTCTTAATAGAGGTCTATTTTCCATTTCCATGACAACAAATGGGGAGAAAATTCCCTGAAGGACCCTAACGCCAAACAATAGGGAAGATTTCCAAAGAGCAAGTAACGAAAATGGGCAACATGCAGCTTCATTCCTATGCAAACTACATAGAACTTTTGCCTAATGTTTTTATTTATATTCATCCATTTACATTGCTTAGGTACTGGCATTTGTTTTGCAGCTTTCAGTAGTGCTTTCAAGCCATAACTACTCCATAAATTGCAAGTGTTCCACATAACACATCACCGTAAACGACAGATGACCCCCAGTCTACCTTCTCACTAAGAAGAAGACAGCAGCGCTCTGATAAATAAGATTACGTTTTTGCCTTGAAAACAAGATTTTCATGTCTCTTGTAAGCAGCAAGTTTGAAAAATAAGTTTGAAAAATATCTGTAGCAATTCATCTGACCAGAAAAAACTTGCAACTTTCTTCTTCGAGTTAGTTTGCCTTTCAAATTAAAATAGGATGCACGCCTTCAATTTTATCAGTTGTCTGCAAAGCCACTGCGAACAGATTTTTAAGACACCCAGATATCTGCTCCACAATGTTAGAAAACTGAAGAGTCACTGAGCCATTGATATCTTCTTTCTTCTTCCCATAATATGTCCTCTAAGAAAAAATCCTCATGTCTTTAGGAAAAGTACAAGCTCCTTTGACCTAAAAACTGGGCACACAGAATTGCTAAAGTTTAAGTAGAACAAGAAACAAGATTACATAAGGAAAGTGAAATATTAGCAGAAGTAAAATAATCAAACTTCTCAACACATTTTAGTATATTTGATTCACCATGAATGTAGATGAATAGATGCATGGGTAATCAGGGAGTTTAACTGTTAGTGTATAAATTTTTATTTTCAAATAGTGGTGGGTTCATTCATAAAAATATTAATTTCCATTATTTGCTTACTCTGTGTCTCTAGCGTCCTCTTTTTTGAATATTTTGACCTTGATGACATTGAATATTTCAAAGCCTCAGGTCTCAGACACCCACATCTTCCCTTTTTCCTGAAATTCTAGTTCTCAATATCTAATTTTGATGGTTTTCTTAGAATTGATTTTGAAATAATCTCTATAAACAGCACTTCTATGTCAGTAATTGACACCATGTGCAAACGTAGTTACACAGAACGTAGAGATGTTCTTAAAGTGGAAGGGATAAAGTATTAGGCCAAATAAGCTTTGAAGTTACCACATATTTGTTTGTTAAATAACCTTAAAGAGACTTATTTGAATCCAGGGTACATGGCAAAGCTACAATAATCAAAGATACTGAAAAAAAAGTAATTTATTTTTTCTTTTCTCTGGTTTTATTTTTTTTTTTATCTCTTGTATCTTATGGCTTAAATGATACCTTATATCAAAACCCATCAGTAACAAAAGTCCATCTAGTTTTGGAAAACAGCTGTAATACTGAGGTATTAATTCATGTAGTTACTGTATCTGGATCTCAACAGAGTCATATTACAACTACATATCTCAGATCTAGACACTTCAGATATTTCTCCCCCCTTTTTGAGACCCTTTTGATACCTTGGTTATTTTTCACAGCTATACCATCCATATTCTAGCTCTATGTAGATACATAGATGGATATAGATACATGTAGTGTAAAAGATCCCCAAATGCAATACACCAGTCCCCCACCATTCATGCTCTTGAAAATAGTTGTTAATCATATTATTTAATCCACCAGAGACAGATTTGTAAGTATTGTGGTAATACTAGTGATGGATGAAGTAAAGGAGAGGAGAATGGAATAGGAAAGATGCCAGAACCAGGTCCTTCATTGTGATACAATCATTTGCCCTTGTAAATTGTCCATGCATGATTCTTCTTGTGCTTCTCTCCTTCTCTGAATGAAAAGGAAGAGGATGGAAAGTATTTCAGCCCTCACCAGTGCAAGCAGAGTAGAACGTTTATTACACTAGATTTTAAAAACATTGATAGATATACACATCAGTTGTTGCCAGATGAAACATAACATTTTAATGCATACTCTATTTATTTATCAAATATCTTTCTAATAAAATTTTTGAGGGGCAGCTGTGGTATCTCTAAGTAGTATTTTTCTCTCTGAATAGGAAATCAACTTGTAAATGAATACAGAACTTCACTAGGTAGAATTATGACATGACAGACCATTTCACTGTCAAAGAACTACAATTTATGGTATTAAACATCAGTTCTTTTACTAAAATGGTGATGTAATGAGAGCTAAGAGCATTTGACAGATTTCAGGGGAAAAAAGAGCAGTTAGTATCTGTTTATGAAAGTGAATTGCCCTTAAAAATAAATTGATTCATCAGTGTTCATAGTATTTAATCAGCAGACAGAATAATTGATAGCTTTATTGCTCAAGCCAATTATCATGTATGTACCTATCCCTATGTTATGAAGATATTCCTAACTCTTCAGTCTCTGCACTTAATAATCCGGAGCCACAATTAGCTAATGATAAAACCAGCTCTCTCATAAATTGTTTTCCAGGATGCAATGACACATGAGATATTTGTTCAAATTTATCTGCAGCAATATGAAACTGCAAGGCTGTGTTTACATCAGTGCTGCTGTAGATGACTGAATTCATTCAAAGCAGAAGAGAAAACTGGCTATGTCTGCAGAATAATGTTATTACTCTTGACTCCCTGCTAGCATCTTTCTCTGTTTGATCCTGTCCTCACAAACCTGTAATCATCAAGTCCCAGGCAGCATGCTCTTTAATGTGAAAATTGAAATAGGCTCAGAAGATTACTTTGGAACTCAGGTACCACAGGATTGTGCCCGGCTTTGGGATGCGACACAATGCAGAGACAGGCAGCTGTAGTGCTGCTTAAATTGTGGACATATGGAATGGGATCAAAACAGTCCAGTAGGCAATGTGGGAGTGCTGCCAGGAGGATCTTGCAGGAGAGTGTTTCATTGTCACCTTCACTTCATGGAGATAAAAGCTTAGCAGGAAGCAAGTGAATAGTTCTGGTGCTGATTACAGAAGGCAAGAAGAGCTCCTGGAGAGAGGCTGTAAAAATAGTAGGTTAAAAGTCCTGAGTGACACTGCTAATTTGGAGGCTTTAATCCTGTGTCTAGATTTCATTATTGATGACACCTTTGTAAGTAAAGCATTTCTGTAAGGACCTATGTCTCAATGTTGGAAACTCAATTACACATTGTGTGAATGTGGGTTGATTAGCTAGTGACCTTCCACTAAAAGGCAATGGCCCTGGGCTTCTTTTTAACATCGTGAAGGTGGCATTTTGCTGTGAATACTCACTTGCTAAAAAAATATGCTCAATGTGTTTTTAAAACTGTATTTCAAGGCCAAATTTAGCTGTTCTTATCTGAAAAGTTCCAGTGAGGCACTGTCCAAAAAACACTGTCTCTTTTAAATTAAAGACTTCAGATGTGTATATGTTCAATATCTAAGTAAAATGATGCTTTGGTAATAGGTTTTTTATTTCACTGTGCTAAGATTTCAAGCATAACCAGTTCTCTGTTACTGTATCTTACTGAATGGGATAAACAGATTGTGTGGTGATTTTAGGAGCTCATATTCTCCTGTCCTTGACTATGACTAAACAGATAATGGCACTTGAATTGGCATTCATATGATCAAAGTGTATAGATATTTGAAGACAAATACATAAATGAGGAATTATAATTACATTTTTGGCTGCGCTTCAGAGAAGATAATTCTGCATTTCAAGACACTGAACACTCAGGTAATGTCAAATGTAACTATCATTAAGGTGAATCATCTTCTAATAAGTGTACAGTGCCTATGACATTGAGAACAGAGATTGAAGTGGGCTGTAAACTTTCCTCTTGCTCTATGTTTATTGTATACTATTATTCCGACTGCTTATATACTATAGAAATATTGACTTACTTAAATGTTTCTCATGACAATAAAAAAGTGTCTGGAAAGCTGTTTATCAGGAAAGATTGAAAGCAGCCATGATATTAAGACTTCCATTTTATCATACCTGTATTGGCAGAAAAAGTAGAGCAGGCACAGATGAAAACATCATATAGAATTCTACTGATGGCTATTGCATGCACAGAAAAGAGGAGATTAACAAGACGGATGGAGGAAGACTTCTAAGAACTGTTTTCTTTAAAAAAACAAAACAATTGTATGTCTGTAGGCTAAAAGTTTATGGGGAATATTTTCCTCCCTCATTTGGAACATGACTTTGAGACTAGTTTATATAAAATGCAGATTAACTAAAATCATGAGAAACCATTTAACTGTGAAGAAATTTTTTAAACTTTTAATATGATACATGAGATTGAAGAGAAAATGGAATCTTAAACCAAATCATCTGTTGGGCAGCTGCTACTCGAATGCATGTAGCATCTCTAAAAATCATGAAGAAGAGGATCAATTTATTAGCAGTGCTGCACTTGTTCCTTGATGGGGAGAGAAGGCAAACAGTATTACTTTCCCAATAAAGAAGTCCATCTTGAAACACCTTTTTGCAAAATTTTATTTTCAACAAAACATTGAAGTCTTCATTAAAATTGTCAAGAAAATTCACATTTCCTTAAAATTTGTGGCCATCTTTTATAGTTGGGCTTATTAGTCTTTACTCTTACTCTTACTCTTCTTGAACAGAAAAGGAGAAAGTAAGTTTGACATTTCTCCATCTAGATGGCTGAGCATAAGGAAATCTAAATGTTCCTAGGTTAGCCAGGGCATTGACATCTAAATCATACCATCCTGTGCAGATCAAAATCCTTCTATATTCTGAGCAGAGACTGTGTCCTCATTCCAGGTTCCGGTACCAAAAATTATTAAAAATAAGAGAAAAATCCCATTATATACTATTTTGTACCTGCAGTTTGAATACACACCTGACCCCCATTTTAAGAAAGATATAGTTGAATTTAAAAAGTTGCAAAGAAGTCCTATGAGAATGACCAAAGTCCCTGAACACTTCTGTTACAATTTTTCATAGTTGATAAAAGTCTGCTGTTTTGTAATTCAGCAGTTTTTGTCTGTCCTTCAATGTACTTTGAATAAAATTAGCTTGTGTATAAATAACCTCCTGCAAGGTTATTTTATATAACGAACTCTTCCTTAATGTCCTCACAAGGTATCAAAATAGCATCATCATTTTTAGGTCACTTGTCATATAGAGGGACAATTTAAGCAGGTGCTTAAGTTTAAGCATACGACTGCTCTTTGGTGCATTGGAACCTTGATGAACTTCTTTACAGTTAAGTAATTGTCACATGAATTTCCTGTTTTTCAAGTGATAGATAAGCCCCAGAAACTGAGATGGTTAAGGTCTTTTAGATGGCCTAGTACTTTATATGGAATGAAACAGGAACAAATGTGAAGGAATTTGGATAATATCAGTCTTACTAATATTAAATCTGTATGTTTAATTTCACCCTGTCAAAGCAAAATTAGGTTTTAGGTAAGTCAGAATGTTTTACTTGACTCTTCACTCTTCTAATCTCTTTCCACATGATTCTTTTAATGTGATAATGAGATGGTGTTCCATATAAATATCTCATTACATGTTCAAAACAGTGGCTACTGGTAAAAGTTACTTTAAATGTCAACAAAATGCAGTTACTGTGTGTACAATGAATATACCACATCGATGTGGAAAAACACAAGGTAAAGAGTTGGTAAAATGTTGTTTCCAGGGCACATCATCATGTATAATATATAGTTCTAAAACAAGAAAGGTGATTTTCATTCAATTGTTTTTTCATTGACTTCAAAAGTGTCCTGAATTAGTGAACAAAGGTACAGATGTCCGCAAAATAGAAGATAAAGGACTCTCCTGTCTGATGTTGCTATGAAAATTCACTGTCTTGATGTGGGAAAAGAAAGCTTATGCAGGTCAGTTTATTTAGTAACCAAGCAAATCAATAAAATACAACATATTAATTATTACATTTATTCTTACAAAACAAATATGCAGCCTGGTGTGTATCTATCTGCCAGCAGTATCTGTTTGTGAAAGATTTTTATTGTTCTTTTTTTACTACCTGATTTTGAGCATGCTTTAGTGCCCTTCAATCTTTAGTATTTCTTCTAGCGCCGAGTATTTGCTCTTCCTCTGGGACCCCCCTGCCCTCACTGCAGCACTTCAGCCTTTGCCCAAACAGGTCAGTGCTGGCTGGGCAGAGGGCACAGAAGTTGGGACTTCTGTTCATTATTCCTCTCTTCAGTGCTCATGCCTGCTTCACCTTTGGTATGTTCTTTTCACTCTGTTGTTTGTTTTTTTATTTTTTCCAACTCAGGTTTGTCCAGATTTACTTTGTTTTGCAGTTCGATAACCCCTGATACCAGTATGATTTCTCCAGACCAGTACTGGTGCATCAAGAATGAACTGAGCCATCAGTGTTCATGTCTTTTTTTCTCTTTCATTTTAGTTTGTCTATTTCAGTGAGTATTTCCTCACTCTCTGTTCTTTTGTCAAAATCTTTGTTCATCTCTGATTCTCAATTTATCCATCTTTTTCTGCTTACCTCTTTTTGTACTTAACAATGCCCTTTTTCTGGCTCACAGAGGGCTCTTCCACGGGTGGCTTGTATGAATAAGAGTCTGAAAGACACTCAGGCTTAGTTCTTTTTCAAATGAAAGCTTGTATAACTTCCTGTTTATTTTTTAAAGTTTTTTTCAAGCTGCTTGTTATCATTATTGAATATATTATCAAACTGCGCAGTGTAGAACAGTATTGATGTATTTTGCTTACAGGTAAAGCAGGCTTTTCAAGACATGACTGTTTAGGTGTCAAGATGGTCAGTAACAGAACTTTTAAAATAAAGAAAATTTCAAATTATTGAATCATTCATGGAGGTAAAATAGATTAACTAAAAATCCAGTAGGAAAAGCAAGTGGAATTTAAAATATTTGTGATTTAGTTTTCTCCGGCTAAATTCCATGGCTCAAAGTCCAAAAAGAAATCATTAATTAGTGGAGTCCCTCGAGGATCTCTACTGGGACCAATACTATTTAACAGTGACATGAACAGAGGGATGAATGCACTCTCAGCAAGTTTGCAGATGACACCAAGCTGAGCTGTGTGTTTGATTTGCTTGAGGGACGGGATACTGTCTGGAGGGACCTTGTCAGGCTTGAGAGTTGGACCCAGGCAAACCTCATGAGCTTCAACAAGACCCAAGTGCAAGGTCCTGCAGCTGGGTCAGGACAACCTCTGGTATCAATCCAGGCAGGAGGATGAACAGATACAGAGCAACCCTTCCCAGAAGGAGTTGGGAGTGCTGGTAGATGAGAGGCTGGACATGACCTGGCAATGTCGACTTGAAGCCCAGAAAACCAGTTGTGTCCTGGGCTGAATCCAAAGCAGCGTGGCCAGTGGGGTGAGGAAGGGAATTCTGCCCCTCTACTCTGCCCTTGTGATATCCCAGCTGGAGCACTGCATCCACCTCTGAGGTCCCCAAACACAAGAAACACCTGGACTTGTTAGAGCAGGTGGAGACATTGGCCACGAAGTGATGAGAGGGCTGGAACAACTCTTCCATGATGAAAGGCTGAGAGTTTGCATTGTTCAGCCTAGAGAAGGGTAGGCTCCGGGGAGACCTTATTGCAGGCTTTCAGTACACAAAGTTTATAAGAAAGGTGGAGACTTATTACCAAGGCCTGTAGTGGCAGGACAAGGCCCAACAGTTTTTGGCTGAAGGAGAGTAGGTTTAGATTGGACATGAGCAAGGCATTTTTACAATGAGTGGTGAGGCACAGGAACAGGCTGCCCAGAGAAGCTGTGGATGCTGCATCCCTGAAAGTGTACAAGACCAGGTTAGATGGGGCTTAGAGTAATCTGGTTTAGTAAAAGATGTCCCTGTCCATCATAGACAGGTTGGACTTGATGGTCCTTGAAGGTCCCCTTTTACTAATTTTCTCCGTTTTGTTTCTTTTCTTCCTTGCCTCTGTTTCTTGAGTTCTTTTACTCAGAGTTCGAATTAAAATACAGGAGACCAGGAGTTTATTTTCAGACTTAAATGTTTATTATATCTTATCTATCTATTATATCAGCTGCAGAGTGTGTCTCTAAGTTAACAAGGTGAAAATGGCTCCAAGTTCTAACTTCCAAGGTCTTTTAAGGTCCAAGCCACCTATTTAAGAATGTAATGCCAACTAATTTGTTTTTACTTATAATCCAATAACTAACTATTCCTGATCCGTACTGCAGATTTTTTGACCCAATACCAAAACACCCAGATTTGTGAAGAAGAAGGAGAAAAGAAGAAGAACAAATCCACATCCCAAATCCTCTGTATTGTTACATATATCCCAGGAACCTAATTTTGCTGCATCTCTACATATTCCACCCAGTGATATAACTTTTAATTATACAGCAACAACCTCAGTGTTATCACACAATCTGGGAAGCCTTTCCCAAGGCCTCAGGTCAAATGCAGTGTGCTTCTGAGGATCACTGTCTGTCAGCACTGAAAGATTGAAATTCTCAGAACTCAGGGTTCCAACACCTTCTAAGCTGAATCTTTCTATGATTCTGATTCTGATATTTTGCAATTTCTTTAAGGGATTTTCAAAAATAATTCTGAAATATGCTGTAAATCCATTCGGATAGTTGTAATTCAAATGCACTGCTTAGAGCTTCTGCTGCTTTCTGTGTTTATTCAGAAGGTAGAACTGAGTGGTATATGGCACAGTTATAAAAACTGTAGGTGCAGGTTTCCTACAAGTCCAACCAACAATATAATTTGTGTTCCTTTAACAACCAGGCCTTCCACTAAGATGCATATCATCATAGCTAGGATGAGGACTATATTTTCAATGAATAATATGTTGGATCATGAAGGATTTGGGTCTTAGAATTTTTCATGTGTCTATACAGATTTCTGCAGACTGGCTTTTTATTTTAAACTCCGTACTGAAGTCTGCCTACTAGCATGCAAATACACTTCATCTGGTGAGATATTCACAAAATATTCACTTTGATCATTCACTGTTAATTATTTGTGGAAGCTGGCGATAAACATCTACTTTACAGACAAATTGAGCACTGTAATTGGTTTTGGCCAAGTGTATAAACAGGGTGTCTTAAGAAAGACTATGGAATGTGATCTTAGGTTATGCAGGCAGAACTCCTCATCACTGCTGAAAGGTTATGTGCTTTGGTCTGTTCTTATGAAACCATATTAAGCTGGTGACTGCAGCATTGTGCTGGGGGATTCAAGTCCTAGCACGACTACTGTCTTGCTTCTTAACATTTAACAACTCACATCACCAGCACTTCCCTTCTTTCTCTTTCTTCCATATTTCTTTTCAATTTGAAGTTTTATTTTAATCCATTATTTTAGGCTAGAGGCAAACTGCAAATATTGCTCTTAATTTAACTGGTGTCTCTTTGCGTCTGTTTTTACCAACAGATTTCCCTCTAATCCCATGCAACTTTTGACTCATAACACTTTTCTTCATCATCAAAATAATTTTTAGACATCAAAATAATTTCTGATGTAATGCCCATTTTTTATGCCTTTTCATCCTTCAGCCCAAGCATCATTACATATGCTGTGCCCATTTCATTAAAAAAAAAAAAGCAGTTAACAGTAAAGTCCAAATGAATTAATGTACTTGGCAAGTATAGTAAGACTTACCATAAGTTCTTATTCTTACATGTGACTATAATTTTTGGAAATGAACAGACAATTCAAGATCTTGATTATGTGAAATGAGTAAGGAAAATGACTGAAAAGAAGGAAAACAATCTTATTGCATGAGAAAAGATTTATTTGTATATATATATACAGAGATATACATAAATGTATATTAAAATCTGTGCTCTGTGGATACAAATTATCCAACATGGTTCAGCCAGAGTATTCTTTTTTTACAATGTGGGTATGGTATTTAAAAGTACAGTTTTGTTTTTTTGTTTCTTTGGTTGGGTCTTTTTTGCAGTATGTGTTTTTTCTCCACTTTAGATGGAGTGAGTCCATAAAAAATGAGTGAATTTTGAAAAGTTGTCCATTATAATGACATTTTGACCTCAACAAAATCATAAAAGTATAGAATAATTCATGTTGGAACATACCTTATGAGGTCTTTCATCCAAACTCTTCCTCACAGCAGGGTCAAAAAAGAATTGAGACCAAGTTGTTCAGGATTTTATCCAGTCCGGTCTTGAAAATCTCGAAGAGTGGAGGCTGCACGATGATCTGGGAAACCTGCTCTAGTATTTAACCATGGTCATAATTTTGTCCTTATGCCAGAATCTCCCTTTTCAACTTTTGGTCATTGCCTCCCAACCTCCTGACGTGCCCAGCTGTGAAAAGTCTGTCTGCATCTCCTTGCCATCTTCCCCAGAGGCACTGGGGATCTCCTTAGATGCCCTGGAAGCTGTCGCTTTTTCAGGCAGAACAAACCCAACTCTCAACCTCTCCTCACAGGACTAAGGCTCCAGCCCCTGACAGTGTTTGATGGAGCCAGTGCTGGATGGAGCTGGTCTTGTGCACACTCTTCAGCATTTTCTGTGGGGGTCCCCAGCTGCACTGCATCTCCTAGATGTGTTGTAACATGGACTCAGTATAGGGGAAAAGCTGTTTTCCTCCATTAACTGGCCATCCATCTGTAGACACAGCCTAGGATGCTGTTAGCTTTCAGTGCTGCCCAGGCACACTGCTGGCTCAGGTATAGCCTGCTGTCCACCCTTTCTTAGTGCAGATACTGCTAATTTATTTAGAGATCAAGATTTCCATACCTCCACATTGTGAGGTTTGTGTTTTGAAGTGAAATTAAATGAGAGGTCCCTTTGGAATGATTTTATTTGGGGAGTGGAAGGCATCTTGAATGACATTGTAGAGTTACATTTTTTTTCTCAGGATAAATATCATGCCCAGAATTTTCTCCTTCTTTAGAAACATGAGTTTTGAATTTTTCTGTACTTTATGTAAAATCTTTCATACTTTCACAGGATTTATAAATTCATTTAATCCACTTATTGCCTAGCAGGTCTGGAAACATCAACTCTTCAGTAACTTTCTTGGGTTCAGCACCATAAATTTCAGGTTGTGTCTCTAATGTGGGTTCTTGTACTTGATTTTTCTTTCTTATCTGAATTTTTTAACTTCTAGTCTATGAGTCTGAGCATCTCTAAACAGGCCTTTGGCAAGCTGTGGGGAGACTGAATTTATGTGAAACAATTTGGTTATTTGATGTGTTTGTATGTTCTGTTAGCAACTCTGTGTACCAAAGTAACATTTACCCTAGACTTTGATTTGAAATGGAAGAAATTAATTGTAGGACCTACCTAACTGCAGAACTACTTTAATCCATAAAGATTTCTTTCTTAAGAGAAAACCTAGGGTTGAATACAAGCTGATTACCACTGGAGGGAGATTAATCTTTATTTCTTTATCAGGTTTACCCCTTAGCCAGGGAAGTGCTCCCAGCACAAGTCACATAATTTGAGTATAGAGTTGTGATGCAGGGTTGCTAGAGAAGGAAAGAGGAATTATGAAATAACCCTGGTTGCTGAGCACTGTTGCAGTCTGTGTTAGGTAGGGAGAAGTGCTAGCACTGGGTATCACAGTAGCTCTGTGTGTGTGTGCATATGCAAGAGGTGCAAAGAATGAGAGCTCAATGAGTGCTAAGTCTGCTGCAACCTTTCCTTCTCCCTTCTTCTCAGCATGTATATGGCTAGGAAAAGAAGTAACACCCTAGTACTGCCCAACTATGGTCCTTTGCAACAGGACTTACTCTTGAAAACCTTGGTATTCAAAACTTTGAAACACGGTTTGTTTTTTTCCTTAAAATTCACAAAGCACAGGAGTACATCAAGTATGAAGATGGTGAGGGGAAAAGTCTCTCAGAAAGTGGGCAATGCAGGGAATGAAGTGTGTCTGGCATTGCAATCAAACAAACCCTTGTCATGAAAATTCATCTGCTGGGGAAAATCAGAGCATCTCCTCTGAAATATGTAGCAGTGATGAGTGATATTAGCTGATGATATGGTTCTGTATAACTTTATGCATTTTTCTTAGTGTAGGTCATCATGAGAGTGTCCAAAGAATAATTTTCTCGGTAACTTGTTAATCTTGGATTAATATATTGTATAGTTTTGTGATATATTTATAAAAAGCCATGCTATTTTTTATCCTAAAGACAACGCTCATCCATCTATCTATCTATCTATCTATCATCAGGCTTTTGTTTGCAATAAATTTTAGACACTTTATCAAAAGTATGTTTGATTTATGCAAGTATATATGCATTATTCAGGATGAATGAGGAGTGTTCTAATGCATTTCAGAAGGCATTTTTTATATCCTATTTCTGAAAGGAAAAAAATAAATAATGTAGAAATGTTTAAAAGCTGTTTAAAATTCTAGACATTTTTCCTTTGAAATCTGAGTTTCCTATTCTGACTTCATTATTATCAAATTCTGCTGTCTAGGAAAACATGAGAAATGCAGTGAAGTTTATTTTTCAGTCATTGCCTAAGATGCTAGGACAATCTTGGGCCTTGGATTAGAAACTTGACCTCAGCTCACCAAGAAAATTAGATTAAAGCAGAACTTCAAATCAGATGCCTCAACTGACTATTACACATGCAAACTATGTATATATTCAAAATACCATGATTTTGAAAAATTTGAATACAATGACAGAATATAGACAAAAGTTGGGTTTTTAGAAGACACTTAGGCACTTTGGTGCTCATTGCTGCAGAGCCTTAGAGATGGATACAAAATGTGACATAGGCAACAAAGGTAAGAGTCATAAATGCAAGTGATATGTCTTAATTTTAACTGTCCAATACCAGATTAATTACCCTCAATTACGTTTATGGCCATGATGAGGAGACCTTAGCCACATCCTAGGTATAAGAAAGATATCTTTTAAGAACATGCACTTAGTTTTTCTGCATCCCTCAAATTTCCAAATAATTTTTTTTACAATCTCCCCACTTCCATCAGGTGAGAAGATAATACAAGGGTGACTAAAACTGCTGAAAGAACTGTGAAAGAGAAAAGCAAATGAAAATGTTGAAAAACAGGTGTAAGATGATCATCATGGGGATGGTGACTGTACAAAAACAAACAAACAAAAAACCACCCCAAAACAAAGGGAAAAAAATGCAGCAGAGGCTGGAAAATGTGCTGCCAGGTTTTGGATAATCCTCTGAAGAGATGTCCTTGTTCAAAAAGCCCAAATCCTGAAGCACTTACTTGATCATATAGAGTTGGCAATTTGAGAGAAAAGAAGTAGAAACTGATACAAGGCCCATTCAGAGCCAAAGAGCAGGTAAATAGGAGAATAACTGTCCTTTCACAGGTCCTTTAAGCCAACCATGCAATTTGTGAGATTTTGTCTTTTTTTTAGTATTTGAAGTTACCTGTGCAACAGAAGATGGCTAACAGTATGAAAGAGAAAAGTGCAGCAAGAACTGGTAGTCACAGGGAAAGTCGTGAGTTCCTATGACAACTGAGGACTGTCTGGAGGCTGCAAAAGAGTCATGTCTTAAATATATGCTACTTAAAATGATGAAAGAGGATATTTTCCTTTTATTCTTGAATTTTCATTCAGAATTAGTTGTCTGCTTAGTACCAAGTTGAATACTAATAACATTCAGTACCATGACAAAATCTGTGGTTGCAGCTTGAGTTTTGTGAATAATGTAAAACATATTCCACAAAAATGATTAATAAAACTACCATAGGGAGAAAGGTTCTGCATGTTTATTCATTTATTTTAGCTTCCTTTGCTTTTAAAAACCATAGCTTATAAATAGTTCACTGTAAAGACCATAGGCTAGGCTGATAATTTTCATGTGTTTGTCATGGGGAAAATACTAAATTTCATGCTTTGTCACAGATTAATAGGAAAAACATATTAGTACTATGCAGAAAATGTATATAATTTCAGAGTCATGCCTAGAAGAAAGACAGAATAAAGTAAGAGTTTACATAAGAAAAGAATGGAATTACAATGTTGAGACATCTTGGAATTTCTGTATGGTAAAAGACAACCCCATAATATGCAGGGTTTGTCCCTGTTTTATGTATATATTGACAAGAAAGGGCATTAAATCTTCACATGCTTTCTGTGTGACTTATCTCCCCTAAATACCCAACTGTTTGTCATCTAAGATAATTACCCTAGGTTCTTCTTATAGAGAGAAATAGGCATTTCCTGAAGGTGTTTTTCACTCAGACTCAAATTTAAAGATGAGATTAAGTGCCTTCTGCATTCTTCTGCTCCAATAAGGTCAGTCTCACATTTTATGTGGCCTGTGGGATGAGTGATGGTTCTATTCTTTTTCATACAAGACATTAGAAAGTGTCAAATAAGGCAGTGGAGAAGAACAAGAACAAACCATGAGGGATCGGTTTTTCTAGATGTTGGAACAAAGAATTAGTGCTTATCTGTGTCTAGGTACCTTAAAAATTTTAAATGACTCAAAAGGTAAACTATGATATAAATACCATAAAAGAACATAGTATTTTCTGTTGCAAAGACTTAGGGAAGAGAACTCAACATGGCAAAAATGGAATTCCGTATGAATATGAAAAATATACTTCAGTATTTCCTAAATTATTAATATGTGTTTTATGTATCACACATAATTTCTCTGTAAAGATCTCTCATTTTTCTTATTGGAATTCATCAGTATATCATAATAGCTTTGGGGTTTTTAGTCACTTTGAAATAATACATGGTCCAACGTATTTTATCTCTATTTCTTTCTACTGTATTTCTGGGATATTTAATATTTTTCTCTCTTGATTTCAACATTGCTGCTCTTGGGGTACTATTGTGCTATGCTTCATCAGTCGAAGCAATAATCATATAATCAGCAATTATATCTTCTCTGGAAATATCACCAAGTGCCTCATAACTCTCTTTCTACAATATTTCACTGACACATTTAATCTCAAATGTTAATCTAGAAAACTGATAATGTCCTCCTGGAGATTTAGAGGTACCTAAAAGGAGATGTACCTGTCTAATTTCACCTGCCAGACCCCATGTTTCTTATCTGAAATTGTAACAAGTTGCTTGATTTTTAATTGATGTTGCAAATCTTCTGGTGTCAGTCCTGAGCAGTGATAATAGCCATGGTGCCATTTAACCTTCTGGTGTTAAACATACTGAGTCTTTTTTTTGTTCCTTGCTTTTTCTGCTCCAATCAAAGTGCTGATGCATTCTCTTGTTATATCAACTTGACCTCTTTTTTACTGGCTAAGGACAAAATTTTGATACTTTCAAACACTTCAAACATACTTTATTCCATAGCTTGTTGCCCTAACTTTGCTGTTGATTATAGTGAAACTACTCATCCAGCCTAACAACTGCATTTTAGGTATTTCAAGTTCAGCAGAATTTATCTTACTGCAAGTACATGTGCGTAATACAACTTTTATTTCATGCAAATATGCTCAGATTCTCTAATTTCTTTAAATATATCATGGTACACTATGACAGTATCTTCTCTGGATGTTAAATTTATCATTAGATGTCTCTCACCTATATACTCAGCATGTTATGGATGGTCATTAGGTTATGAAAAATTGTCATTTGGCTGTCACTTCCAGCTTTTTTGGCTGTCACTTCCAGCTTCACCATTTCTTTTGATTAAATGGGGTACATCCTCTGCTGGTAGAAGTAGATGAAATGTCAGTATTCACTTTACCTTGCAAAAAATTAGCTTTTGTGATTTCAGAATCTGGGTTCTTTTAGTACAGAAGACTGTTGTGCTATTCTCAATGCCAGCTTCCAGACCAAATTTATCACAACAGCTGACAAGGACTTTAGACTTATTTTTGTTTTATTTTCTCCTTCAGCCCTCCTGGTTGCCCCAGCATGAGTAATATGCCAACTCAGGACACAGAATAAACTGTAAGTATTTAATGGTATAGAGACTTCATGGAGCTTAATATTGCAACTCTCTGCATGCCTCTCTTTAATAAGAATTTAACCTTTGCTCTCCTCCTACTTCTAATGTTACCATGAGGCTTTTCTAACATCATTGCACATGCTATGAGTCTTCTAATACCAGTAAATTCTGTACTTCTGTTCACATAGAGTTAAGATTACTTAGGTATATACATTGCTTACATATCACATACTTCCAAATTCATCAGATAAATTAGTACATCTTTGAGATTAGGTGCTATTTATTGAGAACAGAAGTAATTGTTAGGGGAAAGAACATTTTTTTAAAGGAATTTCAACTTTTAAACCCAGAATGGAAATATTACTTAATAACAGCAAGGGATTCTCCCTCTGGGCCTTAATTAGAAGGAAGCAATACTTAAAGTTTTCAAATTAAAAAAATAATGGCTATTGATGGTAACAGACAACAGGCAACATAAACAGATTTGGTAAAACAGAATTTATTTTCTTCCTAGGCTCTTTTACAAATCATTAAAACACTTGCTCAACAAGTTTCCAAACAAGCCTCTTTCTGATGACAGTCTGTGCAACAAACAGAAAACATGGTCATTTTGGAATCTTTACTACCCTGGAAGAGATGTACACAGTCTTTCTGGAAAAACTGAGCAGCATTCGTAGATGATCTTCCACAAAAAGATTTAAGAAAAAGAAAAAAAAGCTGTATTACAGCAGCACTCTCACCACTCTCATATATTTACTAATGAAAACAATGTTTATGACTTTAAGGTGATGACAAATACATGAACTGAGAGGCTAAATTCAAAAAGGTTCATGCTACTAAGTGATTTTACATAGCTGACACGAGGTAATAAAGCTGAAGAAAGAAGACTGACAAAGCATTGCATGAACAAAGATGGAACTAGATTAACCCCACAAACACAGAACTCTTAGGGAATAGTTTTATTTGTTCAAGGACTAGCTAACATCTTATATCCTGTAGAAGGCTGTTTTCATTATACCAGGGTTTTGCAAAGTCAGGATGGTGGAGAACAAGATAAAAGTCCATTGCTGTGATGAAGGAGACATGTAGGCTGAAAAAGGGTAGTATCTTTTGAAAGTGCTCTCAAATTATCTATAGCTTCCTTCACCCCAGTCCTGCTAAGGAGAGCAACTCCAGAAAACCCTTATATCTATGGCATGGAGCTCTTTTTGTGTTTATCCTCAAAGAACACAGTAGTTTTGGAAACTATTGATGTCAGCAATCAGCTCTGGTTAGTAATATGGCTCTGGCTGTGCTTTGAAGATGCATGTGAAACCTTGGATCTGCTGAGGCACTGGTAGCTTTAGAACACTCTCACCTTTAGCTTTGCTGCTTCTTCCCTTCTGTGGAAAGCTCTGTGGTTTGTCAGTCATTCAAAAGGTCTCTGAAAAACTTGCAGCAAAAGATAGCTGCCAGAGAGCAACTTTCTCTGCTAAAAAAAAAATAAAAACCAGAGCCAGAAGCTGGACCTTTCATGAAAAAATGCTACAGATAGTTACATTTTTGTTTGGGGCGGCTGGCACTGTAGGGATTGGATGTTATGAGTGCCTGGGATGTAGGAGGAAATGCTAGGAGGGTCCACAATCAACATATAAGTGTAGATAATTCTAGTGAGACTACAAAAATGAGACAGTTAATGATTTTATGAGTAAATCATAATTCTGCAATAGAGTTGGGGTTTTTTTTGGTTTTGTTTTGTTTGGGATTTTTTAAGAGAATGAACTTTCTCTCACATTGCCTGTAATGAATAGGCAAAGGGAGCAATTACTATCTGAGGTGGCAGAAACTGTCAGTGTGCTTTGAATATTTATCTGAGCAGAAGCTTCTCATTTGGTCTCACTGTAACCAAACCCGAACATGTTGCAGTGCTTGGTTTGGTTATCAAGGCTCAACCTTCCCAGAGAGGTCAGTGGGCCTGCTTAGGGCAGAGCAGCCATTCTGCCCTCCCATAGTCCTTTTTGGACAGCCCGACACTCTTGCTCTGGCTAACTGGGCTCTGCAACACAGTGATAGTAAAGGAGGCAAGAAGGGTCTCTCCATCGGGAAACTTTATTGTTACATGTTGGTCTGCTGGTTCCCAGAGGGAGAGTGACCGAGAGAGACCACCAGGTCAGGCAGCAGGGGGGTTTTCTCAGAGTGCAGGGGCGGTACATGGGTAGAGTTGGGGTACAGGAACCAGTAGGGAGAGCCCAATGGAGTGGCCAGGGCTAGGGGCAGGGGAAGGGGGGGCCCACGTGGAAGGGGCAGACCTTTAATAGGAAAAGTAGTGGGGAAAGTACAGCACTACATGAGCATTCCAATATTCTTTTTCCTCACGTGTCTGCTACTTCTTGTTCTTATTCATAAGATGCAGCCTTTCAATACTTAAAGGGGACCTGTAAGAAAGATGGGGAAGAACTTTTTAGCAGAGCCTGTTGCAATAGGACAAGGGTAGATTTCGATGAGATAGAAGGAAGAAGTTTTTTACAATGAAGGTGGTAAAACACTAGAACAGGTTTCCAATAGATGTGGTGGAAAACATTCAAGGTCAGGTTGGATGGGAGTCTGAGCAAGATGATCTAGTTGAAGATGTCCGTGTTCCTTGCAGAAGCAGTTGACCAGACCCAATCCATAGGGAAGTTTGTTGCCTCCCTGGGGCCTGGGTAAGAGACGTCACCAAGGAACTTCCCAGTCTGGTATGGCCCATTGGTTATTACCAGCTACTGGTTTCCCAGAGGGTTACCAGCAAAGACCCAACAAGAAGGCTGCAGACAAACAAGAGCGTTTTCAGTGCCTTGAGACAACTGGTCAAGGGATCTGGAGAACAAGTTGTGTTCTCTTCTGTCCTGAGAGTCCTGGATAGGTCAGAAGAATTACACATTAGCAGTGCCATTAGCAGTGCCATTAACAGTGACATTAGCATCTTTCTTCTCCAAATTTTCATTGGCATAACTTTCATCGGGACAATTTTCATTTGGGTAATTTTTTAATGCATTTTGCCTTTAGTTATTAATATCAGTTTGTAGCCTGTGCATGCCTGTGGAGTTAAGTTGCTGTCTATTTCATGTGTTTGCAGATTTGGCAGGAAAAAATGAAATTGTATCTATAAGTTCTGGGATAGCTTTGGTTGCTGATGATTCAGCCCTTTTCTGAATATCCAGATTCCCTTTGTCCTTTGTTGTCCAGACATATTTTTTTTGATTCAACAGGATGAACTAATGCCTCAAAGATTTCTGCCAAATTCCTGTCTAACCTTTTATGTGCGGAGCAAGATGGAACAGGAGGCATGGCAGGAGTTTGCTAGAATAAATTTCACCACCTTTTTCCAGAACAGCTGACAACAGAATTAATTGATACCAGTTGTTGCACTTTTAGGAGGGGATAGAGAACATGTAAATTCTTACAATTTCTAAAAGAGATCCGTGAAATCTCTAATGCACGCAGAAATTCATGGAAGGTCAGGCGGGAAAGGTGCCCTTTGTGTGCAAGATTTTTTTTTTTTTTAATACAGTTCCAAGCCTTCCCTTGACAGGAAAAAGATTAACTCTGTTGCATTCCAGAGAGTTGTGCAGATTTGTCAGTGGTCTGAATACATCATCAATTCCATGGAATTGACATAATTTATATACAGCGTAGAACACGAACTTTTATTGACAGCATTATAGCATCCATTGTTTCAGTGTAAGAAAACCAATATGTTATTTGATTTTTGTTATTAAAATTGTTTAGTAACTCAGGTTCTTTTTCAAAGTCTCTTAAAAAAAAAAAAGCAATTGTAAAGTATCAAAATGCATATGGCAGATGACATCACAAGCACTATATGCATCACTTCATTTTCCGAGTGGATAATACCACAGATTAAGAAAGGAGATCTTTCCCAAATACCTCATATATGATTTTATGGAGCCCATATGGAGGGCTATGAAGTTATCCTTTCGTTAACTCTTACTTACTCATAACGCTAAAGTCTGTCTCCATTTCTGGAACGCCTTTACCCTGAAATACCAGTAGCAGATAGAACATCATTTGGTGTAGGTATGGATGAGAATAAGAATTGAAATATTGCTGCTTGCCCTTCAGATTTGTAATAGCCAGTGAGGAGGTCCTGTGATCACTTGATTTCATGGAAAGGGATCAAGAAAAATAAGTTTGACAGCCAATATGGGCAAGCACACAGCTTTTTAAATGAATTGTTAACTTTTTTTTTGCATAAGCTGGTCAGTTTATTATACAAATATTTGATCTAGTTCTTGATCCAGCTCAGTATCTGAGATTTGCAATGCAATGCTAAAATGTGGTCATAGTTTTTCTGGCAGATTTCTTGGGGTATGCATAATACAAATGATGCAGAATGAATCTATGAAATACGTGGTCAAAATTTCAAGTCTGTTGTTTTGTGCTATATTAAAAAATGTGTTATTCAAGAGTTAGTTACAAATGGTTCTTGTACAATGTCAGCATGAGGATAACATAGATAAAAGAAATAGCATTTGAATTCTGTATAACACATTTCATGAAGTTTCACCAACAAAACCATCAGATGCCAGCACTGACCTCTTGGCGTATGTGCAGTGAAAATACGGATGTCCTCTATATCAGTAGGTGTACAATTCAAGGTCTAGTTGACTGTTAACAATCCTTCATCAAACTTGGATTGTACATATATAGTTTTCATGGCTTTGTCCTCACTTATTTTGATGAAAGTAAAAACTTTATTCAATGCACTAAGAACTTGAGCCTCTAAATCAGGTGAAGAAATTCTCTTCTGGATGGGATTCTCTACTGGTGGTCCAGTTGCATATGGACTCAAATGACTGTGTCACAGAGGATGAGTAGTGATGCTCCAAAGGCCTTCAGGGTTCTAAAAAGGATGTAAAGATTTTAATGGGACTGGGTAAGAAGTGATTCACCAGGGGTCAGACAATACTTTCATTTTATTGAGTTAGAAATTATTTTGGTCTGTTAATCATAATAACATGAAAGTAGCTGCAGATTTCCTTACATTATTCTAAGAAATACCTAGAGTAAACAATCAGTATTTAACTTTCTCTGAAAAAATAATTCTTACATTAATAATAGCTGCTATAATGCCTGTGTCTATTTATTTATGAGGCATGAGACAATTGATGTTCTCAGTCTGTCAGTTATTCAGATGATTCTTTCATAGATAATATCTGCTGGCTTTCATAGTTTATTTTCAGGTTGTTAACTTTATAGTTTTCTGAGAATACTACACAGTATACAAACAGATTTTCTTTGCATTCAGCTTAAACTTAAGAACATGGTTGATTTATTCATTAAGAATTGCTTCTTTACAACCACCAATCTCTCTCTGTCTCTTAAGAATTGACTTCCATGGGAAAAGTGGTTATAAACAGCCTTTCTTTAAAGGGAAATGCCAAAGTAGGATTTTAGGGAGACAAGTGAAGGGGTAAAAAAAAGAGAGAAAATAAAGCAGAGAAAGTCAGAAAGAGAATAAGACGGCTAAGGCCTTGTATTAGTTTGTGTGGCAAGTATTTTGTTGTTTTGGGGGGTGGAGGCAGAGCAGGCTGGGCTACAGGGATGTGTTCTGTGAGATGCCAGAAACTCCCCCTGGTGCATCTGTCGCTGGCCAAGGGCAGATCCATCAGTTTATCTTATCTGCAGAGAAGATGAATTAAAAAACCTCCACCTGTAAGTATACCAACTTGCAACAGAAAAAAATGTTCTCTTTGTCAGGATTTAACCTAACAAGGGCAAGAATTTGATTTCTGTATTACTTTCCTAGCTGCTGTTTTTTCTAAAGCTTAGGTGAAAGTGTACTTAGAACTGAGATATATGTTCTTGTTACCCACATAACATTTAATTCACTGCATTATTACGCTTTCTTCTCCTAAGCTTGCTAGCTGTAATCTAATTTAAATCATATTTTCATATAAATTTCTGATTTAATCTTTAAATAGCCAGCTGTGATTTCCTCTGATCACACTGGGAATGTCAAAAATTGGGTGAATCCAATATTTGGTCTTCAGGACAGTATTTTATAATCATATGTATTTATTTAAATTTTGTTTATGCACAACTTTTTAAGCAATAGCTGAGTAAATTAAATCAGGTTAAGATCTATATGTACAAAAATTCAAGGGAAATGTTAGCATAGTAAGTCTCTGCTCAGGGTCAAAAGCTTGGACACTGCATAAATTCTGTTAGTTGCTCTGCACTCAGTCCAGCAATTAAACCACAGAGGCAGAATTTGCACGTGAAAAGCAATAACCAATTAACAGACATAACTGTACTGTGGAAAAGAAACATGAGAAATACAAATAAAGGAAAATGAAACTGCAGGGCGTTTGGAGGTTTATGAAAGTAAAATGAGGAAACCTCACATCAAAATTTAATATTCAGAAAAATAAAACATAACCAAATGAAAATCTTGTTTACCTTGAAGAAGAAGAAGAAAGGAAGAGGAAACAAAAATAATCTATGGCATAAAGAAATTTTAGGGGTCACTAGTGGTTTGCATGAACAGAATAAGGAAAATATCTAATTAAATCCACACTGTTGGCATGAAAGAGAAGCTGCTCCATATAATATTTCCAGCTATAGAAATTACAAATATTATGATCCTTAGAGCCAAAGTAAACATTTTTTTTAAATTAAGACAAAATAAGGGCATTTACATATAAATATTCTTTCAGGTTTTCTTTAATCTGCTCAATTACAAAACACTTAAATCTGACAAATAAGTCAGGTTTATAACAACTTAGAAGAAAAATACTCCAAGCATCTGCTGTTTTTTGGGAAATGTGGCCCTCTTCACTGTTCATCAATAAGGCTAGCATTTGCATACATTTTTACAGAGACTCCTGATCTATCAGCTGATCTTGTGTGGTCTCCACAAGAATTTGAGTAAAGAGGAGAACAATGAAGAAATACAAATTCGTGCTTTCTAAAGGAGTTAGATTTCATTTCTCTATTTGTTTATGCAAAGATTCTACAGACAAGTGGAATTGTTTTTATGGTTTCCCGGAATCACTGAACCAAAGAATCATTGAGGTTGGAATGGTTCAGGTTGGGTTCTCTCGAGATCATTGGATCCAATCCTTCTACACAAGCAGGGCCATCTGGAGCCAGTTGCCCAGGATTTTGACCAAATGGCTTTTGAATATCTCCAAGGATGGAGACTCTACAACCTCCCTAGGGAACCTGTGCCAGTGCTCTGCCATCCTCACAGTGAAACAGTGTTTTCTGAAGTTCAGACAGAACTTCCTGTGTTTCAGTTTGTGCCCATTGTCTCTGGTCCTGTCACTGGTCACCACTGAAAAGAGCCTGGCTCTGTCCTTCAGGTATTGACACCGATAAGGTCACTCCAAGCCTTCTATTTTCTGCACTGAACAATACCAGATCCCTCAGACTTTCCTAATATGAGAGGTGCTCCTGTCCCTTAATCATCCTGCTGGCCCCTCAATGAATGTTCTCCAGTATGTCCATGTCTCTTTTGTACAGAGAGCACAGAACTGGGCACAGCTCTCCAGGTGTGGCCTCTCCAGTGCTAAGTAAAGGGGAAGCAACACCTGCCTCACCTGCTGGAAATTTTTTTGTCTACTGCAGCTGAGGATATTATTTGCGTTCTTTCCAGCAAGGGTGAATTGCTGATTTATGTTCCAACCTGGTGTTCACCAGTACTCCCTGGTACTTTTCTGACAAGATGTTTCACAATTGGTTGGTCCTCAGCACATATCAGGGCATGGGATTGTTCCTCCAGAGGTTCAGGATGTTGCACTTTCCCCTGCTGAATTTAGGTTACTGTTGGCCTTTTCCTCCGGTTTTTCAAGGTCCCTCTGGATGGTAGGTTGACCCTCTGGCAAGTCATTCATTCCTACCACTTTGGTGTCATCTTCAAACTAGCTGAGAGTACACTGCTGAGGTTTGCTTGAGAAGCTGAAAAAGAAAATTTGAGATACTCAGCTGTAAGGATTAACCACCACCTATTAATCTACCCTGAAGGCAAGCTGCTTGTGATGTCCCATGTGGCACAGTGTTAGAAAGGGAAGAATTAGTGACCTTTTCTGACACTGCTTCTCAGGGTTTTAATCCAAGTACTTAGAACAGTATTACTATGGTAGTGATTTAGAAATTTTAGAGTAGCAGTATGTTTAGAAATACAGCTGTCCATCACATCCATATTTTGGGTTCCTAGCTGCACATTGTGTCCATAATTGGGATCCTTTATTAGCTTTAGAACAACTAGTGGACCATGACACTGCCGTGCTAAAAATTAAAAGTTTCTTAATGTGTTTCTGACAATAGTTATATTATTCAGTGTCAAAGCTGATCTCCAAGTCCCAAAGACACAGCATTCTTGCTAAGATATATTGACTTTTGGGAGGGTTTTCAGGACTAAGAGGATTCCCAGCTGCAGCCATCAACAGTGAAAACTGTGAAGTCTTCCACTTTCAAGTTCCAGTATCTCTGTTAAATGAAAATGATGAAAGCAAATTGATTATTTCTGTTATCTGCCATAGAAATATAAAAAAGGTTCCACTAATGAAACAAGACTTTATTCTTCCTCAACTCAGTTTTTATTGCCTGGAACTGAATAATAAACAGAAATGTCATAAAGTATCTTTGCTATTTATATTGTTCATAAAGTATCAAATCAATTGTGACAGACAAACTGCTACAGTTTAATAAATAAATTAATTAGTACCCTGAGGCATAGCTCCTATTGTATCAGCTGATGCTGGAGAAGTGGTGTACATGCTATCAGCAATCTCTCTAAAAGAGTGTTTGTGTCTTATCAGCATTCTTCTTTTCTTGTACAGAAAATCTTTCACCAAAGGGAATAGGAAATGGGCTACACTGAGATATCATTTATATGCCTTCAAAACTCTGCTTGCTGTAGTCTTTAAAATTATGAGCCTTGTATCTTCATTTCCCAAACAAACATGGCTTCTGTAATTACATTGTCCATTTGTCTGTCACTTGTCTTCCTTTTAATAAAATGAGTCACCTAACTGGGTTCCACCAAATTTCACTGAAGCCTCATAAATTCACATGATTTGTGTGAAGATCACTAGTGGGATAAATGTGTGACAGAGGACTGGGAAAGGGAGAGGAAGAGGGAGACTCAGCTGGGATTCCTACTGAGTGAAAAGCTGAGCTGAGTGGACAAGGCTGGAAAAGGAAATAGCTAGGAGATATTGTAGGATTATATAGGGACATAAGAGAGAATGTAAACATAAAGAAAAGAATTTGTCTGTGTGACATACCACTCAAATCAGTCTAGTCTACAGAAGTACCATGATTTGAGGCTTCCTGTTAATAGCAGTTCTTTAAGAGGGGATAGAATACATAATATTCTATGTATGAATATGGTGTAATTATTACATTGTGTCTATGTGATGAAGTCTGAAAACAAAAAGTAATTAAAGTGCTGTCCTTTAGAAGATGAAAGCTGTGAAATTACTGTGTATCATAATGAGAAGTTCCAATTATAAGTGTAAAAACCACTTATCTCAATTTATACTTTTGTAATAACTAACACTTAAAGTGTTTTCTTTCTTTTCCATCTGATTACATTCCAAACAAATTACTTTTGCCCGTTTGGACTTGCCCACATTTTGTACTCTTTACAGGGCTGATATACACTGGCAGCTACAGCTGAAATGTCAAATTGGAATACAGCTACTGTTTCTTCAAGGAGATATTTCACATATCATTTAAACATTTAAAATACCAAAGTGACTGCTTAAGTCCTTGGAGTGTGTATTACTCAAATGACGTAGAAAAGTTGCCGATATCAAAGTGAATACTAAACAAATGCCAAGTGAAAAATCAGATCATTTAAAATGCAAACACATAAATATGAAAGCTGGAGATAAAAACAGTGGGAGTGCACAAACCTGCACATGCTTAGAATAAAGTTTCAAGAATCCATATGTTACAAGAATAATGTAGGACCACATGTCCATATCTCAGTGATTTATAACAGAAGTAGTTGAAATACCTACCAACAGTTCTAAATCTCTTGTTCAAGTCTTTAACCATCTTTTTAATAATACCACTTTTGCATGCTTTATTTAAATGCTCAGGGACTTTTTATTGAAACCACGTTCACGAATATGCTCACTCTTACAATATTTTGAACAAAAGTAGGGAAAAGCTATGCACAGATGTTCTCCTTATTGGGATGCTTTGGTTTGGGTTTTTTTTCTAATGGGGATAGGGCTGCAGTTCATGACCAGAAAACGGGACCAAGAACAGACAAACATTGCCTTGGATAAGGAGGTGAAAATGCTGGCATAACACCACAGGTAACTCTCTGTTTCCTCTCCCCAGGCTAGCTCTTTGATGAAGCAAAGGGCAGGGTTCTGTCTTTTGGGGACTCAGATGCATTATATTGAATTAAGCCTCAAGGGTATTCTATCTAGAATCTAGAATTAAAACTTCTATAGTGCTCAGCCAATTTTGTAAAGAGCTGGTTTCTTGTAAGCAGATGTGTCAGGCATGCAGGAAACAGAGTTTCTTAAAATTGCATTGACACGAAAG
Organism: Corvus brachyrhynchos; assembly: GCF_000691975.1. NCBI lineage: Eukaryota > Metazoa > Chordata > Aves > Passeriformes > Corvidae > Corvus > Corvus brachyrhynchos. The sequence goes on along the minus strand of NW_008239080.1, from coordinate 4,665,978 downwards.
CTGTTGGGTATTTATTGACATTCTCTATACCTAGCATTTTTATACAAAGGTCTGATACAACACCTTCACTAATTTTTAGCAGATACAAAAACATGCATTTGTTATTACCCTGACAGATACCTGTCATTAGAATGTGGTGGCTCTGCTGTGTTTTCTAATTCTTCAAGCTGACAAGAAAAGCTTCAATTATGACCTTTTCCAAATATTTGATAATTTCTTCAACATATCAGGCGTAGATATAACAACTCATCAATCTACTTAGCTTCTGGTGAAGCAGAAATAAACAGTCTGTAACCAGAGTTTTCCAGATGTTATGCTCCACTCTTGAGACTCCACAGAGTAGTCTTCCTCAAATATGCCCAACTAAATTTAGTAAGAATGTGCTAAACCAGAGGTTCAGTCAAAAACAGTCAGAGAGCAGCTGTTGTGCCATTGCCAGTAATGATCTGCATAATTTTCAGCTTTCTATTTTACTCCATAAGCCAGTTGCAATGGGACGTGACCATTATCACAATGGAAAGCTCTTTTACCAGAGTTAAGCTGCAGCAATGCTTTCCCTTATGCAAAGTGATGTATTTGTTGAAATGTAAACCTCCTGGGGAAAAGCAGCTCTTGTTGCTACATACATTAATCATTCATTTAAGAGATCTGTCTTTAGCTTCTGTGTGTACAGCCTTCCTAAGTGACTCCCCATTTTTGGTGCATTCATTTCTCGCAAGGTGGGTAAAAAACTGATGTCTCAGGGACCCTTGACTTGCTTTGCCTTACAGTCTGTACATCTGAGGCTTGACACATCATGTCTGTGGTGCAAAAATAAGTTGGGTTCAAGGCCAGTCCCACTGAGAGAAGCACAGAGAATATTTATAGAGAAAATCAATCTGGCTGATTACCATACCATCAGGCATATTCAGATAACCTGTTGCAGGCCTCCTGCTGTGACAGGCAGGTAGAAAGATGCTATGGAGAAAGTTACTTTCCTTGTTCAGAGCTGTCTACACATAGTCCCTCTGTCTCTCCTGTGCATATCCTTTCTGGGGAATATCTTTTTTGGTGTTGCTCTCTAGTGGAAGGGAGCCACGCAGATAAGAAATCCACAGTGCCAGTTGTTATCTTGGGCAAAAGCAAATCTGGGAAAATGCTGACTGACAGGCTGCTTTGCTGCATAATTAACCCCTTTACCCACACCTTCAATCAGTCCTGTGTCAATGTCCCCCATCCATATCCATAATGATTGTGCGCACTGGCTCCTGATTGATCAGGAGTGGTTTACTCACACTGGAGGTAAGGACAGCCCCTCAGAAAGGCCATTGATTAAAAAGACACATGAGCCAGCTTGTAGAGCTTCCACAAATTTTTAACCTTTATCTGTCTTTTTATTTACTTACTTATTTTTGTCCTCTTTTGATTTTGTTTGAACTCTCTCAAAGTGAATCAGTGCATGGAGAAATAGAAGTGCCTTTTAACAGACTGGGATTTTAAGTTGTCTGTTGGAGATGTTGAAATACAGATTGTATAGGCTAACTGTGGGCAACCAGGAAGTTTTATGTGCTGTGGTGTTTCTTTACGCTGGCTCAAGAAGGAAGTACCCATGTTGAAATGTCAACAGCAGGTTTATTTCCAGAGAACTTCAAATCAGGAAGGTTCTGGGTCACAGGTTTGTTCTCAAGTTTCCATCTAAGGGGTGCCAAGGTTATGCCTACAAAAAGTCATCTTCCCGGTGTCACATCAAGTGACATCTATTCAAATATGGATTTGAGAATACCACATCCCTATTTGCAAAAGTCAAGGGAGAAATATTTAAAGTAGTGACCATTTAATTTATTCATTTCTTTAGATTGTTTAAATATTCATACATCCAAAGCTTTGGGTGCACATGCAAAATGTTAACAGAAAACCCAGGAACATAATGAAATCATATAATACATTTCTCAGAGCTACTTTGTCAGAGGAAACCTCTGCATTCTAAAAACCTTATTGTTCTTCTGAGTTGTTTGACTTTTTTTCCTTCTTTTTCTTCAACCTAAATTTAGTAGAGAACTTTAGGAAATGTACTTTGATTTTTTGAATATCGTATGTAGCTTTTAATGGAGGAAAAAATGAGAGAAATGAGAGATGAGATGGAAAAGAGAAGGAG
>NW_008239080.1:4638624-4663832 GCF_000691975.1 Corvus brachyrhynchos | reverse complement strand
GGGAAAGAGAAGGAAGAGAAGCAGAAAAGAAACAGAAAAGAAAAAGAGAAAAAGAAAAAAGATAAAGAAAAAGAGGTAAAAATGAAAAAGGATAAGATAAAAGAAAATAGGAAAAGAAAATAGGAAAAGAAAATAGGAAAAGAAGACAAAACATACATCTGCTGGTTCAACATACGTAACAGAACAAAAGTGTATGTTCTAAACCACTTTGTTATTTGGATAGAGTTTTATGATCCATTAGACAAGAACAGTCTTCAATCATGAAATTTGATAAACAGTTTACCATTTCAAGCCTCCTCAAAAGAAAATTCATCTGACCTGATGAGACAAATCAGGACCACCGTGGTGATTTAATGGAGCAATCAGCAATGTGTCAAATCTGATTGATGTGTCCTTTCAGAAACCTGACAGGTGATTTGATCCCCACTAGTGCAGAAAAATCTTCCCCAAAAGACCCTCTTGCTGACACAAGCTGTGGAAAGATTTTTCCAGTCAACTGTTTCTTATTTTGCCCTTGAATTGAGGTGATTTTTCTGTCCAACTCCTTTGCTTTGACTTGATCTGAATAGTATTGTCTTGACCTAAAGGTATTATTTATAATAGAACATAGCTCTTACCTTTCGAAATGTCAGACATCAAGTGATGAAAGTTATTTCTTTGATAAAGCTAAAATAAGAAAGTAATAAATATAATTTGCATAGAATTCCAGTTCTAATAGCTATAAATGCATAATAAGCCCAGTGAAATTCACCTGAGGAGTCCAGAAGAATAGTTACCTTTTTTCTGGATTTTAAGTGAGTTACTGTAGGATGACTGCAGAGAAAGGCAGAGGATAAGCAAGAGAGATAAAACAATTAGGGGTTCATTTCATTTCAAAACTGTTAACAATAATTTTATGTTAAGTGAGTATTTTGTTTTATAAAGTATGCATATTTAAAAGCTTTATTTTAAAAAATCATTAAAAATTTAGTTTTAACTTGTGTCAGGGAAAAACTACATTGAATTGCCTTGCTGCTTCCAAATCTGCTTACTTAAAAGATCTCTGGCTGTCCTGCTTTACAGCCCGTTTGTGGACTTTTCACACAGAAATCCGTTTTTTAAATAAGACTGTACTGTAATTTGACATTCCAGGCTGTAGATAGAGTCCTGTGTATATTAGCAGATGCCATAATTGCAAAGGCCAGAGACATTGAAGGCATTATAAATAATTAACTGTATCAATTAACACTCAACATTGTATAATTAGGAAGTTAGCATACCCTGCTTATGTGATGCTGGGTGCATCATTTAAAAAAGTTAAATAAGCAGAATGTGAACAAACACTGTTAACAGAGCAAAGGAGCTGGCTAAGTTTCTCCTCCCTGCCAGGGTGACTGGGTGAAGCTTTGCTCTGATGAAGATGTGCACAGAGAGGAAGATTTCAGAATGCAGAGGCAAAGTGGTGGTGGCAGCAGCAATCTCCCTTCCAGTGCTGCTCCCCAAACCTGGGGCTGTGGGGCAGAGGACAGGCAGCATGTTATCAGCACTGCTGTTCAGCCATCCTCTCCTGTGGCTGAATTAGCACCATGATTTAGTGTCCTGCCAGACCGTTTTGGGAACAGTCTGAAAAAAATAGCAGCTCAGAATTCAGTGGGTTCAAAGAGGGAGACATCTTTTTTTCCCTGGTCTTTCTGTGTGCTCTGTGTGCACTCAGCTATTGATGGTGCAGCACTTTCAGGTGCAACCAAGTCAGGATCATCAGTACATTAACTCAAGTGTGATCAGTGAAGGATATGAGTGGGTAGGTAGATTTGCAACAGAAATGAAAAAGTGAATCAGTTTAATATACAAATTCTATTTGTATAAATTTCATGTCTATATAAGATCTGCAAGTAGTTTCCATTAAACAGGCATGAGCTTGATAGGAGAATGGAGAAGAGAAAGCAGAATTCCTTCTATAAAAGCTTGGCTCTACATGATGATGTTTATTTTTCTTTGTGAAGTATAAAAAAGTCTGTTTAAGCTCTGAGCAGTTGAATAAGGTAATTATTTGCAATGCATTAGCAGTAATATGAAATTTCATATAAAGTATGCATGTTCTGAATCAAGAGTGTGTAGGGTCATTTCTTTTTAATGATGTCAGTTCATAATTAAAATTGACACAAGGGGGGTTATTTTTGGAGTATTGGAGCTAGTCTTTAAATGTGCCTGTTACAGATCTTGTGTCCAATCCCAGTCTGACTGCTTTATTAAAATGTATTTGGTGTACTACCCTAGCAAAAATCAATTTTAACACCTTTTTGCAAACAATTTCCTTTCTGTTAGAATCATTTCCCTTTGTAATTATAAAATCATCGGTGTAAGAAGATACAATTGGAGTTTGAAGAGTATAGTTTATTTTTTTAATTACATTTAATGAATAATTGAAAATTATATTAATCTAATGAAAATAAATTTGAATTTATGATTGTTTCATTTTAATTTTTATTAAATCCATTTATTAGATGTTCATTGCAGGAATACCTATACATGTTCTACAGCCTGAACTTGTCTTTAAATAGCCTAGATAGGATCAAACTAGTCTGATGATTTATTCCTATTGTCTCCCAGATTACATGTACATTAATGTGGTCAGTTGGATGCCTGTGTAATTTGTGGTCAGTGTAATTTGGTTTCTACTAAAACTGAAGACACAATTCCTAGTGATGTAGGGAGGTCAATACTTTGTCCATGGAAATGCAGAGCATAATTAGCTAGGAGGGTCTTTGAGAAGAAATGCTGCTTTCATCTTCTTCTGACCAGAAAGATAAGGATGACCCCTGCCCCTCATTAGCTTCCATAGAGTCTGAGGGTGTTCCTCATTTTCTCAGCAGCTCACAAGTACCATGGCATAGCCCCAACCCAAGAGCCTATTAAACGTACACGTACGGCTCTTGTTGGCTCTGTGGACATGGGATCAGACATGTTCTATTAGCCCTGAAGGTCAAAGGCAGATTTAGCTTTTGAAGCTATTGAAAATTGTTCTTTGATGATGAAGAGATGATGCTCTAAGAGATTCATCTCTTTTTATCCATATATGAGTTGAGTGTCTAGTCTAAATTTTCAGGAGGGTTTTTTTTTAAGTTTGGCTGCTGTATCTACCTTACAAAAAAAAAGCCTGTAGGTTTTCCTTTTTATATACTGAGTGAAAGAAAAGTTTAAATGAATGGTTAGGTTATATGACCATTATGGTTTAACCCCAGCTGGCAACTAAGCTCCACACAGCTGCTTGCTTACTCTCCCAGACCTCTGTGAGATGGGGGAAGAGAATTGGAAGGGTAAAATGAGAAAACTCATGAGCTGAGATAAAAAAAGTATAATAATTGAAATGCAATAATTTAAGAAAACAATATTAAATAATGAAAAGGAAAATAAAAAAGACATAAAAACAAAACCCAAGAGAGACAAGTGATGAAATTAATATAATTGTTCACTGCCAGTCAACAAATGCAAAGCCAGTCCCCTAGCAACAGCTTCCTCTCCAACTTTTCCTCTATTTTCTTATGGATTGGGATATCCCTTTGGTCAGTTGGGATTAGCTGTTCTGTGTCTTCTCCCAGCTTCTTGTGCGTTCCCAGCCTCCTCACTGGTGGGATGCGATGAGGAGTAGGAAAGGCCGTGACCCTGTATAAACACTGCTCAGTGATAACTGAAACATCCCTACATCATCCACACCGTTTCCAGCACAGATCAAAAACACAGCCTCATATCAGCCACTATGAAGAAAATGCTCCAGCCAAAACCACTAAATTGACTAATTTTAGGTGGGATTGATTATAAGGAACAAATTCACTGTGAAGGCAACTGAAATTTCCAAAATAATTATCAATTCAGGTGCTGTCAGGTTTCCTATAACCAGCTCCAGACATCCTGTGGGCTGCAGAAAACTACTCTGTGGGCATTGGTGTATGCCAGTTGGCTGGATCTACTGGTGGGCACAATCTGATGATATTTGGAAGTGCTATTCAGGATGTTGAACTGAGTCCAACCTCTTCTAAAATTTTTTTTTTGATTACAAAACTGATGTAGAAATATTCTTACCTCCAAACTGGCTAATTTGGCCATGCAAATAGTCATTCTAGAATATAAAAACACTTCCAGTGCCAATCTGAGACAGATTATGAAATGGTTCTGATGCAGATTAAGGAAATACACAACATGATCTCTGGATAGTTTTAGATTTATGTGCTTCAGGATGCTGAATATTCATCCCTGGTCTTACAAAAACCATATTTAAACTTAAGAAAGTCAAGGCTATATCCCTAATTTATTTTTCTTTTAGGGAAAATAGGGTTCAATTTTTATTCAAGCTCTGTTGGTAATGAAAAGTGGATATTCTATCATATAATTAACAACCTTACTACGTGTGGCTTGAAACTGTCATTAAACACCCTTTTTGTTTTATCACTGCACATCAAAGTTATGTCCTTGCCTTGGAAAATCTGTCTCTCTTTCACTCTCTGAGTGAAAAAAATTGATTAGGAAAAGAGATTTATTTACAACTTTGCTAACTAATTTTCTATGGACTTTGCAGCAAGACTGCATAGCATAAAATCTTTGTGTGAAAGAGTCTGCATACTCCTAGTTCTCTTTTGTTAAAATTGAAATCCTGATTAATGATTATGGGATATGAAATTATTTCTGTTCAGAAACCTATGCATAGGAATTACCTGTATCTTACATACAATTTGCACAGAAAATTTTTTTTGAAGTGCCAGAAAATGATGTTAGCATAATATTTAAACAAAAGTCTAGGAGAAAAGATGGCATTTTCTTTCTTACATTAATTTATTCATTATTTTGATACTGAGGGCACTTACCTAAAACCAAAAGATTCTTGTTTAAACTTTTAACAAATTTTGTTGTAACATTTCTGTGAGATTTAATTAAGGTGTGTGAGATGCTCTGGTACCTGCATCTGATAGTATTATATAAAACAAGGCAATAGCTGACAAGGTGGGTGTTCATATTCATGCCCATATGATCAGCTCACGCACACAAAAAAATAGTTTCTCTGTTTGCCAGTTAGACATAATTAGCAATCACAGTTGGGTAGTAAAATAAGCACCAAACCCTTCCAATTTATACTGTCTAAACAATGTCATTTTTCAAATTTCTGTCAAGAAAAAGCATCAGAGATCGGTTTATCATATCATTTAACAAGATACAAGGAGACACTTCTTCCTTCAAGGTTATCATATGCCATATGCCTTGCTCTATAGGTTTGCCAAAAGTCACTTAATGCCATATGTCCTGAGCCATTTGTTTCTCAAATAGTACCTCAGCCATTGCAGATGCTCTCTGATATAAATAATCAGAAAATCTAACATTTGTGCTTTGCTGCGATTTTCTGTGTAAGTATCATGAGAGATTTGTACATGTTAAACCTTTGTATTGATTCCTCATAAGACAATTTTCAGTGTCACACATAGTTCTACCTCCTGTACCACTCAGAAGAGAGGGTAGGTTTGTCTGCACAGGCAGGTGAATACCAACACAAATAAGCGACCTCACCCTTCCCTAACAATACAAGAACTTCAGAAGGCTGAGAAAACCTTTCAAACAGCCTTTAAGAAATGGTGTTTAATCACAAACTGCTTACTGGTGTAGTGAATTGCTGGAAGAAGCAGAAGGCAGGGACCATCCTTCATCTGTAATTCTTTCTTTCCTACAGCTGTTAGACAGCTGCCTTGTCAAGCAGATTCTTGAAAATTCAGAAAAAAAGGTCCTGTGCCACTGCATAAGATTCATGATGCTTTAAGCAGGACCTTAATTTAGGGCAGAAGCAGTGCAGAAGGCCACACACCACAATAAGCTGTTCTACTGAGGTATATCAGCTTTCTCAAGAATTTAAATTAAGGATTTGTGGAAGCAAGAAAGCATCTTTGAGGAAATATGTTATTAGATATTTTTAAAATCCTAAAACATTGCCTTTAAAGACAAAACATTTGAGTATATTTTATTACAAGAGGTTTTTTCAGTTTTTGTTACTAAATTCATATTTTATTAACCTTCATAATTTTACCTTATATCTGTCTTTTAGACTAAATACTTCTTAAAATAACATTCAAAGAAAATCTTATTTTCAAACCTTGGAAAAGATGTATAACAGAAAAGAGATACAACTGTTGCTGTTGCCAGTGATCCAATCATCAGAGCACAACAGAGATCTCCATTTATGTTTATTTTATAGGTCTTTGGTTTAAGCAGATCTGTTATAGTCTTTGAATTTGAGAAGAGAGTTGAGATGCTGCTCACCTCCTTTGCAGGATGCTATATGGATTAATTAGCTAAGGTTTGTTTAACTCTTTGAAGGTGAAGAACTCTATTTAGATACTAAGCACTACTTTCATGTAGGAAAATAAGTTAAATGCTGACTAAATGGCAGTGCTGGGGTAACACAGCTGTTTGGCTTGAAGTTACAGAATCACTCTTCCCATTCGAGGCCTCACAGCATCCACAGTATTGTCTCTCCAGAGTGTGAAAGTGGCAGGTGTTTTTGGCCATTGGTGGGGGCACTGCAGCTCTGGAAAGGCTGAAACAAAATGGCAAAAACACAGCAAGTCAGATACTGGTTACATGCACAGGCAGGAAGGCAATTAGAGTGTCAGAAGAAACTGTGATTTGAGTTGTGGTATCATTTTAATGTATTCTCGTGTGCTTTTGTCCTATGCTTTCTGTGCAACCACGTGTATGGGCACCTTCTTTTGGTCTTGTACTACATACAGGAAGCTGCAGTAAAAATGTTACTATTTTCAGGCTATTGTCCCTTTTCAGCTTAAGCTGAACGCCAGATATTTACTGATTTACACCCCAGACAATAGAGAGTTGGGGACTGCTAACTCTCAGCCTCTGTAACAGATGCATGAGCAGCACATGCTGTTCCAGCCCCAGAAATGCAGCTTCCAGTGTCACACAGTTGCATTTTGCTTTTATATTAATTAAGGACAGTATTCAGTTCTATATCAAAAACTCAATGCAGATGCCCTTAGGTATGGAAGGCACCATTGTTATAGTCATATAGCAGTGGAATTTGGTTAAGGAAGTCTTGGATATCTATTTAATTGGGATTTTGAATTCCCTGACTGCATTGACTAGATTTTCACTGGTTATAACAGGAATCAAAATACCTAGTGTACTTGTAGACGTTTGCAAATAAATGTGTAAATCCCAAACAACCGCTTTTCATAAGGGCACAACATCAATTCTGTAAGTTGAGGTGTTTTGAAGTATCTCAGAGGTGGTCTTGGAGATCCCATCTAGCTTCAGATGATGCTTCAGAAGGGTTAGATGCCAGTATAAAGACAACTGCACAAAAAATGCTTAAAAGTTCCAAAATCTTATATAATGAAGCTGTAAGTGGCACTGAGTTTTTGAGATGACATTGTGTAAAGTGTGGTTAATTTCATTAGAAATAGAACCAGTTGAAGTCTTAAAGGGAAAACCACAAAGTGATTTCATCCAGAATAAATTTGAATCCACTCATGGGATAATATGGGAATACATAATATCTCGTGAGTTTCTAAATAAGGAAAATAGTTCTTATAATATTGTGTTTTGTTTTGGTTTTTTCCTAATGGCCTTCAAGTGACAACAATAAGCAGTTGAAACATGCAGTTTTGTCCTAGGAAGACTGACTCTGACAATGATGACTGAAATATGCTACCCCTGACAGGGTTTTCTGTAACAATCATAGAAGGCAACAAGTCTGAGCTGTTTGGGTCTTGAAACCACTAAAGAGAAGGGAAAAAAATTAAAATTCAAAAATCAATATTTTCAATACTACATGTCTAGCTGTACAAAATCATCATAAGTCATCTACAAAATCAGAGCTGCCAAACTTCAGTAAATGCTGCTCTGCCTTATAACATGTCTTGTTCTACACAAAGAAGAAATAAATGGGCCTATACAAGGACATGTCAACAGAAAATTTACCATCTTTTAAAACAGAGAGGTCTGAAGTCTGCGTGAAAACTCCTTTATAAACTCTGATAAGTTACTACAGTTGTTCAAGGATCAAAATAATTTGTTTAATTGAAAGTAACAGGATCTGTACTGCACAGCACAGGATGCTTTGGATGCCAGCAGACTGCTGATCAACAGACTTTCTGTAGCAGCAAAACCATCAGTATCCCAACCATAAGCAGGTGATTATCTGTGTTTTAAATATGCTAATGTGGTTCCTGGCATCTTTTTGACCAGCATGACTGTCTCAAGAAACTTGTGGATATACTCAAGTTGTAGTAATCAGTACAATGTTTTCTAGACTGTCAGCTTTCTAAGTTTTGGTGGTTTTTTGTTGTTGCTGTTGTTGGGGGTTTTTTCTGCTTGATTTTTTTTCCTGGAATCTGTGTAAAAGAACAATTATATAAAAATATAAATCAGTGGTCTGACACTGAATTTTCTAGGAAATTTTGCATTATCTTTATTTTTTAACTTCTTTTTGCCACTGAAAAAAAGGAATTCTTAAAAAAACATTGAGTAAAAATGTCTAATTAAACAAATTATTCAAAACACAAGACTACAAGATGAGTATATTTACATTTTTAAAAGAAAAACATAAGGTAAAGAATAAAAGAATTCTGAGGCTACTGTGAGAATTTTCAAAGGGATAAAAATATATGAAATGAATTTTCTGGCTGAAATAAACTTAAATATATTCTTTATGGGCCCCAGAGAAACAATCCTTTGAGAATTTGCAAGCAGATCAAACCAGAAATTATTTCTATTTTATAAAGCTAAAAAAGAAACCCTAAACAGCTGCTGAAATTAAATATGGATCCCTGCTGCTTTATAGGATTAGTAAAGATGCAATGAAGGAAATGTAGCTCACCTGGAATTTTTTCCCACTGAACGGAAGCTCTTATCATTGAAATCACTGTAGATATGCACAACTGTCCACAAAAAATGTTCATATCATGTCTCTAGACCTAATTCTGAAGGCAGAAGGGAACATTTATTTCTTCCTGCTGGTGAAGAAAGGAGTGCAGGGGCTTCAGAATGGTGCTATTTAGCTGTTGCTTGCAACCAAGTCATGTTTTAGGAACAAAGCATGAAAGCTGGCTATAACATCAGATGGGAAACTCTTGAAAAATAGTGACTCATAGATACATTAAGAATTTTTGTGTACAAGTTTAGTCCTTGGATGCCTACAGTGGAAATATCTGGTACAACCAGAGAGGTGGTCTTGAACATATACCCAGATTCCTTAGCTCACCAGTAAGTGTAATGAGATTGTGTTTAGTGACAATTCCATGGAGCTAAAAACAGAGTCAAAAGGAGAGTCAAACACTGACAATTCATGCGATGGAAAACATGGCTTACCATTTTTGGTTACAAGTGTCATCTATTCAGTTTAATGGGAAAGGCTGTGAGGACATAGATATTTGACAAAAAGAAAAGACACCCAATGTGGAGAGAGTGAACAAAAGGGAGAAGCAAACAGAGGTGTTTTAGTTAAATAGCATCATGACATCCCACCAACAGGTCAAGTTTCATTCCATTTGACTTATCATATCTGGCTGTTCTTGAGTTGCATCCAGAAGCTTATGACCAGAAGATAAAAAGGATCACTTTGTCTGAGGCCCTAGTTTATAGAAATATAAGAAACAAAAGCAATTTGTTTTGCAGCACTGAAATTCTTGGGTTTTGGTTTGTTTGGTTGGTTTTTGTGGGTTTTTTGTTTGTTTGTTGCGTTTGTTTATTTTTTTGTTTAGGGGTTTGGAGGGTTTTTGTTTTTGGGGGGGCAGGTGTGGGGTTTTTTTCTGGTTCAGGCAGGTCTTTCCTGTCCTCAAGCCTACACAGTCTGAGAACGTGCAATTTCCAGTTTCTCTCATTCCCTCAGATCTCAATGTTTTTGGGATGTTTTCGTAAGAATCAGCGTTTTAAAACTGGATTGTTTTGCTGACTGCTTCCAAAATTACTTATTTGAATGACCACACTTGATTCTTTTGGGTTACAAGTCTTTGGCAGTCACTGAAAAAATGATTCCATAACAATCAAACAAACACGGGCAGAACAAAGTGCCAAACAGCTTCTTTACCTCTTCCCACCCTGCAGGTTGCTGCAGATAACACTAGTGACAGTAACAAGTGTGAGAAATGGAACTGCGCTCATTTGTACCTTTTTGCCGGATCTTTTAAACTGAAGCAGCTTTGACATTTCTAATGGAAATTTCAGACCAGGTGCTCCAGAATGTGATAATGGTAGTTCTGCTCTTGGCAATCCTGTTTCACCCAGGTCAGAGAAGCATGGAAACCCCATCAAAGTATGATACTGGGACAGTATTCAGTTTTGAGTATGGTGTCAAAGTAATGGTCTGCCTTCTTTTGTTAAAAAAAAATTGAATAGGGGTTTCACAAGAATGAAGTATTACTTTTTTGTCTTCTATTCAAACTTGAGAATTGTACTGTCTGAGTTGTCCAGTAGTTTACATAAAGAGAAGTACAGCAAGACTGATTTTCTGAGATAAAATTTGGGGGGTTGCTTTCTAACAACCTGTTTTCACAAATACTTCCTTGGGAAAAAAAAAGGAAACAAGAGTAAATTTCTGTGTGGGTGTTCCAAATGTTTTGTTTAACACTTACTACAAATCTGTGCCAGAATGATTTTCAAAGCAAAAGGTCTAAGACTGTGCTGGTTTTGGGAGGAGACAGAGTTGGGAGCTGACCCCAACTGACCAAAGGGGTATTCCATCCCATATGACATCATGCTCAGCATATAAATGGGGGGAAGAACGAGGAAGGGGGGAGACATTCGGGTCTTTATTTTTGGGTTATGGTGTTCATCTTCCTACATAACCATTACACATGATGGAACTCTGCTTTCTTGGAGATGGCTGAGCACCTGCCTGCCTACGGGCAGTGATGAATTAATTCCTTGTTTTGCTTTGCTTGTGTGCATGACTTTTGCTTTACCTATAAAACTGTCTTTATCTCAACTCATGAGTTTTCTAATTTTTCCCTTCAGATTCTCTCCCTTATCCTGCTGGTGGGGGAGTGAGAGAGCAGCTGCATGAGGCTGAGTTGCTGGCTGGGGTTAAACCACAACAAAGACAATGTGGGCAATGTCAGTCAGGTTTCTTTTCTTGCAATTGTCATTCACAGCCCATGAACATATATGGGGAAGTTCACAGGTTGGAGAATTACTCATTGCTTTCAGTCATTCTGTGCTTTGTATGAGTTGGCTGTGCTTGGTTACATCTTCATGGTTTTCTTTGAAAACAAAGAGATGGAATTGCTATTTTACTTTTTAGAACGAAAGGTAGGACTTAAGAAACCAGCAATTTTTTCTTTGCAACGGGTCCTAAGCACCTTAAATAGTTAAATTTTGCTTTGACTGTGGTAATGCTGTGGTGATTATTCTTTGACTCAATGAAACACTAAGTTTGAACTGTAAAACATGCATATGAAAAGAAATTTTGCTACTCTGAGCACTTAAAATACAATTAATTTCACTGAACCTTACCTCAGAACAGCCTTAAATATGACAACCTACATTTCATTTTAAAGTCTAACCCTGCATCACTGAAGTATTATATGCATCCTTATTTGTCTACTCCTTTTCAGTATTTTCAGATTTACTTCCTTTCTATATATAGATTGTCTCATACATACTCTTTTCAGTTAGTTGTCAACATTTTAGAATTAGTGCAAATAATTCATGCAGACTTCGGGAAGATTGGACTAGCAAAAGTCTAGTCCAGGGATATTATCCTTGACAGATGTCAAAAGTAACAATAACATGCAAACCACTGAATATAATTGTTCTTAATATTTTCATAATCTGAAGTCACTACAAAGGCTTTCACCATATTTGTATTAAAGCACAATAGCAGATGGACTGTGTGCAATCCTTTGCATAGCTGCAGAACTGTAATCCTTCTTAATATGGCAAAGCTTTGCTGACTTTCTTTGTGAGGGTAGTACCTGTGGCTCAGATATACAAAGCTATTACAGTATAGCAAAATACAGCTATACTGTAGCCTGTATTTTCGTCCCTGTTTCCCACCCATTGCTACAGTAACTAGACACCTAAATCAGAGGACCTGTGCCCGAAGTCCTTGAGGGGTGATTTCAAAAGGTTTCTAGTAATTTGTCATAGTTCAGAGGTTCACTAAATTACTTTTAGAAAGCTTCTAAATAAAACAAGGGGATAAAGAAAGATGTGTTTCTTTTAACACGAAGCTCCTCTTTGCAATCTGCATCTGGCTTAAGTCAGCATAGTTGGGTTTATTCTTCCTGAAGCCTTGTGCAAAATTCCAGCAGTGTGACCATGCTACATAATAAAAGGTTCCAGCTTGCCTCCCTTAACTGCAGACTATAGGGAAGGATGCACACAGCCTTTTGTATACTGTGTCCTTCAAGATTTCTGTATCACCATCAAAAATTTTTGTCCCTAGGGTCTCTCTTTCATAAGAATTGAGAATACATTTGCTCTGAATGTACTCTGAAAGTTGTGAACTGAGTGTACCTGAGAGAGTGCAGAATGTCATTATTTTGTTCTTCAGTACAGTTAATACCTTTGCCACAAAAATGACTAGTATCCAGTCTTTCACTAAATCTGAAAAGGGGAAGCTTCCCACTGAGCTTGTAAGCTGTTATTTCCTCAGCACTTAACTATCCTAATTTACTACTATCCTAAGTTTCTCCAGTACAGAAGAAGAAACAGCTATAATTATCATCATGACTAAACAAGACTTTTTAGTTCTTTCAGCTGAGAATCTGTTGTACTGAAACGACAGCAACTTTTTTACAATGTGATGATAGCATTACAACTGAAAAAAAAGAAACCCAAACAAACCACCCTGATGTCATAGATCGTATTCAGTACTGGTAAGATATAATTTTATTTCTTTTCTTAATTATGCTGCAAGTGGAGCTCCTCACTATGGAACACGAAGTTTTTGTCAAGAAATAGTATTTGAATGATGAAAGATTTCATGCTGGCAAAGCTTACCACTGCTAGCAGAAAAAAATATATAGCAGTAATAACAGCTTATTTTACTTTGAAAAAAAATTCCTTCACCATTATGTTTAAGAAATACCATCTTTTACAGAAGTACTTTCCATCAAATAATTGGGGTTTTCTTTGTCTTATCCTGTTTGGTTTTGTTCATGTTTTTCTGACATTAATAAAATTTGTTTCTGGTTTTGGTATTTGTTGGTCAGCATGTGACTATTCCATATAGATTTTGCTGTCTAGCAAGGTGGATATCTCAGGCTACTCCAGGGATCTACTCCTTATCTGTCCATTACTTTTAAACTGGACAGAAAACATGTCTGCTTATCCTGAAACTCCAAGGTAATAAATGTTCTCCAAACTTCTCAGAGCTTGCAGCCCTCTTACTCACTGCAGATAATTGGATTTGACTCAGATTCTGGTCTTCAGCATGATGATTGATGGTCCATTGTCTGGATCTCATCATACTCTCATGACCTGTACATCCAAAATTTATCTGACCTTCAGCATGCTTTCCGTGCCAAGTCATACAGCCTGTGAGCATCTTGGTTTCTGCTGACAAAGATATTTACCAAGAAACTGCAGATTTCTGTTCTTGTGTATAAGTGGTGCCACCTACAGTACATGGTCAGACAGCCATCCTTCCTCCTGGCCACTCCACTGCCTTCCAAGAAATCATGTGACAACCTAGAAAAGCTAATGTGCCATGAATTCTCTCTCAGGCCACTTAAAAACCTGGGCATCCCAGATAAACTGCTATTTTTTTTTCCCCTGTTGCTAGTGTGGAAAACTGGTTGAATGAAAAACTGCACTGACTGTAGAGGGAATGCAAATAAACACTTAACCTAGCCACAGCTATTAGAGTAATAGCTCTAATAATTACACAAGGTAACTTCCATCCTTACTTAGATATCCCATTTTTCTCACTATTTTCTGTTGCCTTTATTGTGACTAATTTGTGTAACTGAACCTAAAATTTCATGGGAGCAGAATGTCACTGTATTGGGTCTGGCTGAGAAGGAGTTCGTTTTCTCCATAGCAGCCCTCACAGTGCTGTGCTCTGCATTGGTGGCTAGAAAGGTGTTGATAACACATCAGTGTTTTGGGTACTGCTGAGCAGTCCTGACACAGCATCAGCACTGCCTCTCCATCATTCCACCACCACCAGCAGGCTGGGGGTGGGCAAGGTCTTGGGAGGGGACAGGACTAGGACAGCTGACCCAAACTGACCAAAGGAATAATTCATACCATGTGATGGCTGCTCATATATAAAAGCTAAAGAAAGGAGGAGGAAGGGGGGGCATTCTTTATTTACAATGTTTGCCTTCCAGAGCAACTGTAACACATGCTGAAGCCCTGCTTCCTGAGAAGTAGCTGGACACCACTTGCTGATGAGAAGTAGGGGCTAAAATCTTCGCATTTTTTCTTTGCTTATGCATGTGCAACCTTTTGCTTTAGTAAATGACCTTATGTCAACCCTGAAGGTGTTTTCTGTTTTCTCTTCTCTATCCTACTGAGAAGGGGGAGTAATAGAGCTTCCTGGTGGGCCCTTGATGTCCAGACAAGGTCAACCCACAGTAGCAACCACAGGGGGTCTGCTGTGGGACTAGTTTAACATCATCAGTGACCTGGATGGGGCAATTAATTTATTTAAATAATTCAGCTTCATCTAGACAGGTTGAAACAATGGGTCTAGGTTAACCCTACGTCATTCAGAAAGGCAAAGGCAAAATCCTGCACCTGGAAGGAGGAGCTCCTTGTAAGAATCCATGCTGGGGCTGAACAGCTGGGGACCAACTCTGGGAAAGGCCCTGGGGGTCCTGGTAGGCAGGAAGATGAACTGCCAACAGTGTTTGAAGGTGTACTAACAAGAGCATGGTCAGTCAAGTGAGGGAAGCATTATTCACAGTTTTGGGTTCCCCAGCATGGGAAAGACACTGGTTTAGGAGAAGCCACCAAGAGCGCAGTGCCTGGAACAGCTGCCCTGTGAGGAAAGGCTGACAGAGCCTGGCTTATTCAGCCTGGTGAAGGTGTGACTTCAGAGGGATCTAACAGCAGCCCAGTCAGTTTTACAGGATTATAAAGAAGACAGTTCTAGACTGTTCTTGATGCATGTGGAAAGCTGAGAGACAGCAGACATAGATTTAAACCAGAGATATTTAGGCTGATTACAAAGAAAAACCTTTTCCCCATGCGGAAAGCACAACAGAGGAGCAGGCTACACACAGTGGTTATTGCGTCTTCACTCTTGGAGGTTTTCAAGGTTTGCAAAACATTCTAAATAAATTAGCCTGACTCCTTAATTGACCCTGCTTTGAGAGGAGGTTGGACAGGAGACCTCCTGAGGTTGCTTCACATATGAATTATCCATGATCTCATGAACTGGCCATAATGAGCCTTTAATGAAAGCATGTCTACAAGGGCATGTTATCTTCTGCCATATGGAAAAAGATGAAACAAACACGACATTGATACATGCATCTGCTCTGCTGAAGCAATGTTTATATGATGCCTTTCTTGGTTGTTACAACAGCAAACCATTTTTACTGTGGATAAGGACAATACCTATCACAGGATACACAAAAATATTCCGCATATTCAGAGCTCCCTATTTCCTCTTCAAATGTGTTTCTAAGCCTGAGAAATGAGAACATTTGCTACAGAAAGATGAGAAGAATGCAGAAAGCAGTGTCTAGACAATGAGAATCACACTGTGCTTACCTTAGGAAGCTGCCAGTATATGAACAATGAGTTTGGAAGAATAGTTCAGGTCATAACGAAAAAGCTGAGGCAACAGCAGAGAAAATGGAGGAACTTTAAATTGAAGAGTCCTGAAGATTTGTTCTAGTCAGTGTTCTGTGTGATTTCTAAAGCTAATGTGCAACACTAGTCACCTTAAGTACGTGTTTAGGTGCACTTGAAATCAGAAGATTCCAATGAGGTTGAATGAGAGGATTATGGTTCATAGTCATTTGAACAGAAGCTGAAATTTTATTATGGTTATAGTAATTGGCATATTGTTATGGATTCATTTTTTAATTTGGCATCCATTCAGACTTCATTGCTCATGCTACAGTAGTAGTATGATGGATTACTGTGTTTTCTCCATTATTATTAAACTTAATTATTTTTGCTCATGTACCCAGATGTGAACAACGTCAAGAGTTCTAATCTAATAATACAGACTGTTTGGAAAATATGTGCTGTCAATTAAAGGCATTTTGTAATAGAAACGATAAAAGAGTCATTAATGAAAAGTAGTTTGCCTCCCCAAGTACTGACTTCAGTTAATCAAAGGTGCTTTGAAATTGAAATCATCAATTAACTATGCTTTGTTTTGTACTGATCAAGCACTTTCAGAATTGCTGGAAATCTGTGAAATTAAGTTATTCTGTAAAAGAAATCAAAATTAATGTGGATTTTTTTCCGAATACATTTTATTCTTTCCTTCCAATAATGTACTGTATATACATTTCTGCCAATGTTTAAGTGGAAGAAACAGGCAAGACTAAGCTGTGAAATTACTTGTTGCACTCCATTTATAATGGCACCTAATTTACAGGGTCATGCAATAGATAATGAAATACATCTGTCCAATGTTTATAGGTTTTTTCTTATTTTCCTGTAATGTTTTAACTGGCACTCTAATGCTCAAAACAAATTTAAAATTAAGAATGTAAAAAATCTGTTGAGAAACAGAAAAGCTATATGAGCAAATCCCTGGTATGATTGTTTTGCAAATGAATCTTTCTGACAAAGCTATGTGTCTCTTCAGTTCTCCAGCATGAATTTGACACAGGGAGAGTGTGATGCAGGCCAGTAGAAAGTGTTGCATTAGCTTCCGTCTTTCTGCAGTAGTTCCAGACCAGAATTTCTAGTGGCTGAAAACAGCAATTTTACCTGCTTCATGGTTTTTCTAAATTTGACCAAATTATTTTTCTTTATTTTTAAGAAAGGGCTTTCTTCTGAAAATGTGTTGGGTCTTTTTCCCCACCAGAGGACTATGAGCTTATATTTTAAATTTCATGGGTATAGAGGCCCAGAGAAATTTGCTTTAGTCACAGAGTGAATTGTGGTAGTGCATCCCCCTGCCCCCAGGGCCACATTATTTTCTAAGAAATGCTCATTAGGTCTCAACAGTGAGGAAAGAGCACCTGAAGTAAGCCCCTCTTGAGATTATCAGAAACATTGTTTCCAGGATCCAACAAGTGTCTAACGAGCACCTGTTTTTTAATGAACAGCCTTGGAAACTTATTTTTCTTTTCTGAATAGCAACCCAAGTGGAATAGTATATTTATTATTGAAGCTTCAAAGAGAGTCTTGAATGGTGACCAGGATGGAAAAGTTCTCTAACTAAAGCCCAGTCTCTTGCAACCGTATAAACAGCAGTCCAAAGTGAGACCCTTTGAGCTCTCAAATCCCAGAAGATAAGGGGATAGTGTGTGTCTCAGACACCAATACCAGATGGCTGTGGAGTCAAGCAAGGACTGCTGGAAACAATAGACAAGAACTGCTGGTAATAACCAGGGACTATTGGTATTTACATGACATGAGAAGAAAGATTTGGCTGGACAAGGGAAGCCAGGTGAAGGCAGGGCAGCACTTTTCTGTGATAAAGAACCACAACACAGTACAGTGCAAGTGTAGGGCTGAGGCCAAGAAGTGGGAATGGGTTATAGTGTGGGATTAAGACCACCAAAGTTCCCCAAAGCCATTTCCAGAAAGGCCTGAAAGAATGGACTGCACATGATAACTAACTTACACAGAAAATGACAAGCCTATCTTTGGGGTGGAGAAACCTGTGCAAAGATACCCTCCCAAGCCTGGATGATGTCCCTCAAGACATCTCACTGGCTGAACCAATGCAGCTGGATTGATGTTTATCAGGTGGATCAATGCTGGAACCAGGACTGGTGATCTATTTTTCTCTCTCTTTTCCTCTTTCATTACCTTTTTCTTTCTCCCTTTCTTTAATTCTTGTCTGTAATTTCTCTTTTCCTTTCACCCTACCCTTTTATCTAAAACTCACTGCTGTGTGCTTATATCTTAGTCAGGAACTAATATTGCAATTTCTATGCCAAGTGTGTAATTTACTAATAAAACTTTCTGAGTGTTTGTGGACCCTCTGTTGTTGTTCCTCTTACGAATCTTAGGTGCTTCCTCCCCCATAAAGATGGGTGGTCACAATGGGTTCATATATTTAAAGCTTTATAATAACCTTGCATTCTTTATAATTTCAGTCTAAGAGGGAATTTTTTTTGCTGCAAATAGTTTAGTAAACAAAATTCCTCAATACTCCCTAGTTACTGAAGGATAAGCAGCTAAATTACAAGGCCTACTCCAGCTTTTAGTTTAAAAAAAAATGAAACAGGTACAGAACAGTTATAAATATTGCTAGCTGGAGTAAAGCAAAGTTTAGTTATGCATAAATTCATGGTGAATTGAAAATGGCAAAGAGAAAAACAGTCAGAAAATTGATCCCAGGGATACAATCACACATCCCTCACCCAGTAAGGAGTTTTCCTAGGTTTACAATGCACAACTTAAACTACAAAGGTCTTCATGTAGGACCTTTTACATAGAAAGCACCAAAAGGCTTTGCCTTTTCCTGACAGTAATAGGAGTTGAAAGGGCTCAGCAGTATGACAGGGAAAATGTGCACTTTTTATTTCTCAGAGAGTCAATCATGTTCTGCAAGGTCACAGGCTGACAGTAAAAGATTTTTAAAAGCTTTCAGCAAAAGGGATGAATAAAATGCTTTTCAAAATTTGTGTTCATTTCAAATGTCATAGCTGTAACATAATAGTAATTGCAATAATTTGCTGTATTTCTACCACGTTAATAACAGCATAGTATAAAGAAACAATGACAAATGCATTCTATAAATGGCCACGCATTTACTGTAAGTATGTCTATGCTCTCCACAAAGAATGACAACAGTGTTCTGTGTGGGTAAATAAACAAAGACTGTACATAACCTTGGGGTCTTTGGGAATGAATGGTTAATCTTGATAGATTTGAAATGATTTGTCAGTCATGTTATAAATTTTTAAAATGTTAATATTGTATTTTTGCTACAGAAATCCATAAGATGTTTTAAAAAGCTATTGCAAATCTATTACAATCTATTATTTTAAGTACCTTTAAGTACTTATAAAAATTTCTGTGTCTTTCTACATTCCTTACTACTTGCCTACCTTATTTCTAAACTCTGCAAAATTTCTTCATAAAATTACATAATGTAGCGTTAATTATAAAAGCACGTGATATGACTGATCATATTCACACATATATGTTTAGCACAGCTTGACTATAATCTTAATTGGAAAGAGCATGTTACTGAAAGCCAGAGTAATCTTAGCTCTGATATTATGAGCCACTTTACATTTTTTAGACTAAGCCTGTCATTAAGGTGACATATCAGCTCTCATTATGTTAGTATGTCAGATTATAAAGCATAAGAGATTGTGACATGTCAAACCTGGTAGGACTGAAAAAGGAAGAACTTGCTAATACAGTATAAAAGTTTCCAGTATTTCTCTTCCACAAGTATGTCCTGTTGTATAAAAACCAAATATAAACCGATGCAATTATTACTTGTCATCACGTGTAGGCCCTTGCCAGTTTCCAATATTTTCTCTTCACAGTGAAGTACTTCCTTGGTGGATCTTTTCTCCTATGTCAAAGGAGAACTAGAAACTCTGGATCATAAATCCCTAACTCTTCCATTTTGTGCTTGTGTCCCTATTCTGCACCCTGAAGAAACATCTGCCAACTTTTTTTTTCTGAAGTTGAATTAAAATGAACATCCTCTAACAGATTTTTTTCTGAAGACGTTTAAAAGCTCCTGGGTTTGTGTTTTGTTTTTGGTTTTGTTTTGTTTCTACTCTTTTTGGGTTTTTTTCTTTTTTTTCCTTGGGCGCAATCCATTTCCTTCACAGAAGGCTAAGATGCTACAGCAGCAGGTAGAGCTTGGAATCCAAAGGAACAGGAAGTCTAACACACCTCCTCTTCTGAGGCACACTTCTCTGCAGGCCATCTTCTTCCTGTCACTACTCTGTCTCCAGGTACCTAATGGTAGCCCTTTATACCTCATTAGGACAAGCTGCTGAAAGTATTTTAATGTTCAGATTATTGGAATCAATAGCTAAATGCAAGTGGGAGGCTGTGGACAAGACACGCTTAAAATCAAAGCAAGAAAAGCAAAATAACCAAGAAGGATGATGTCACATTTTACAGAGGTATTTTGGTTTATGTTTTAATTGTTTCATCCATGACTGCAAAGTGTGCCAAAGATCAAATGCTAAAGATAAATAGTGATTTGACAGTGTAGAACCAAATACTGACTGCCAGAGCTTAAGGGGACTTCAAATTGGCAGGACACCGGGAAGTTCTTTAGCAATAGAAGGAAACTGTGAATGCATTGCTATTATAAGAGAGTGAAAAACTTAATTCAGTCAAAAGTAACTTGACAGAAAGAAGACAAAAAGAAACCAGGATAGATTTAGAAGCAAAGATTTTATGGTAGCATAACCTGCAGTTAACAACCAATGTACAAGTAAAGTGTTTTGGCGAGATTCATGGACTTCATTCTAGTCATGTTTTGTTCCTCAGTTTCACAAGTTGTACAGGTGAAAGTATAAAATGGCTGACAGTAAAATCTGAAATACAAAAAAATTACATTTAAAAGTATTTTGACAAAATAAAAACTACTTAAGTATGTAAGGTCTGGAAAAATCTTTTTCATGAAGAGTTACAGCCTTTCTATCTATTGAATGTACTCAAGAGAATTTCAAGTGTAAATTTTATCATGGCTAATGAATACCTAAGTGAGAAAATTTTCTGCTAAAAAAGGCTTCTCAGCCTAGAAAAAAAGAGACATTTTAAGAACCAGATCCTGGATTCCCAATTTAGATATATTTAGACAAGGCAGAAGGCCCTTGCTTTATAGAAGAAGAGTTAGGTAAGAATATAAGAAAAAACCTTTGTAGTGTTCTACCATGTTCCAAGCCTTATTTACTCTAAATTAATATCTATTGTCATCCTTTAAAATGTGCCATAATACAAGTTTCACCAGTACCACAGGAATCACTGAATTCTGCAGCCTGGGTTACACAGCATCTTACACTGGGTGATTTACATCTTCCTTAAAAATCTGCAGTCCTTATACTGTATGAAAAGATCCCAAGCTGTAATGCAAGTAGTGAGTGCTGTTAGTTAGAACTACTTGTTAAAAATGTTGAAATTTCCCAAATTGCCTGCTAAACAGAATAATACTCTGCACCTGCTGCAAGCTTATGTCCTCTTGCTCCTGCTCCCGTTGCCAGGAAATCCTTTCTCCAGGCACATCTTTTAACAGGTGGCATTTCTTTTTCCACCCTCTTACCTACATGTTGGGTTGGCAATCTCTTCTCCTGGCCTGTGTCTTGTCCTGGTTCAGATTCTCCCTCTCTGCCTCCAGACCTGCTTGTTGTCATCTAGTGCCAGACCAGTAGAAAGGTGTTTGGCCCCAGAACTGCCTTCTTGCTTCTCAGGAGCTTACATAATTGCTCTTTCCATTACATTTGCAATGCCAATATTCTGCTAAGCTCTGCCTGAAGGCCTGTGTGTCATTTCTCAGACATTATATTTGGGTAAATTGGTGAAGATTATATATTTTTGTGGAAGTTTTACATTTAAAAATATCTGCAAAGATAATGACAGGTCCAGCTCAGGGAAAAACCATTAGCATCCCTTTTAAAAGACATTGAAGTTCTTGGCTAGCCTTTAGTAAATGGCTCTAGATCAATCAAAACAGGATTTTGGACAACAGTAATGCCATAAGCATCGTGCATTTGCATGTTGGCATCTGCTTTGGTGGTAGGAAGACTCTTCAGGTCATGAATTTGGGAAAATTGTTGCTATTACAGCTTCCAAACTTTGCAAAAGATGGTTTCAAAAAGTTTCTGACATTTGGTTTAAAAAAGAAATAAGGAAACTTTTTTTAAAAAAACAACAACAAACCAACAATATTGAATTGTCCTTTAAGAACTACAGGTCGTTTAAAAAATAACATCTCTATTGACCTGTGCAGAACACTTGTCCTAGGAGGATGGAAAAAATTTCACATCCAAAAAGTGAATCTTTCCATTGAATAAAACAATATAATTAAAAAAAAGAATAAAAAAATTATGGAATTCACCCAGTACTTGTTGGATCTGAACCTGAAAGGAGATAAAATGTAAATAGGTATTATTCTAATTAATAAATAACCTGCAATCTCTATGCTATAAAACCAATTCAACAATTTTTAAGGAATTATATCTTCACATTAGTGGTATCTTTAAATTTTCAGGTTACTTATTTCTGAATACGACATTTATCAGGACTTGCAGACAACCAAATGAAAACTTTCTGTCTACTGACAAATGAGGTAATTAAAAGCTTTTGGGAAAGGGTTTCATTAGCACAGAATACTTCAGATACAGTATGAAAACAAAGCAGATGAGAAATAGTCTTTTCTGGATCAAATATTAAAAAAAAGATATTAAAAGAGTTTTATGGTCTGCAATGAAGAGACTGTGATCCCGTTTATTGTCCATTTTCCTGTTCTTAATAAATTTACTTTTTTCACCCTTACGTAGCTTGTCAAGTTCCCTAGGAAAAAGAAAATATAAATTAATGCTATAGTAGTTTAACAAGGATGTTTGCTTTGTAAACAGAGAAACTATGTGGGTATGAAAAGAAAAATCATAAAAACAATCACCAGCATAGATATCTGAAATATTTTCATTGATGTCATTGGTCATTATTTCAGGCTCACATACGCTGTCACTGTTTGCACACTCAGAGGGTGTGTTTACCCTACTTGCCAACCCTGAGGCGCAGCAGAGTGAATTATGTAACTGAACAGAAGTGGATGCTTTTTAAGGCATCTATGGGAGATCTTCCTTTTAGCTGTATAGCACCTCTGCTCAGCTGAAGATGAGTCTTACCTTCATGATTTAACCTAAACCATGTTTTTAAAGAAAAATAAAATTTAACGAGTAAGGATATGATGAAAGATGGTGTTTTCCAAAGGGAGGCTTTTCCTATTTCACACGTCACTGCTACATTACCAGTCAGATTTTTTAGAAACTGTACCCAAACCCACAAGTTTTAACACCTCTGTACTGACAGTCTCTTAGTTGCGGCGTTAGAGTTGTGAGTTGCGATTGTCCTTGCTAGATTAAGACTAGATGCACAATGAAGAAAACTGGAGTTCCCACTTTGCTTATGCCATTGGGTGTTTTCCGTATCAAAAGCAGATTTTGAGGAAGATTGATACATTCTTGAGCCTATATGCTGTCAATTATAACATAACACAACACTACTGTCTCCTCAGATTATAAAATTTTGTTACTAGAAGGAAGCACCTTCCTTTCTCCCTTTGAAAAATGTGGCTTGGAATAATGAAGTTTCCTTTCCTTCAAGAATTGCCTTGTTAATACTCAGAGGAGACCCTTAAAAACTATCCTTAGTTTAGCCAGATCTTAGCAAATCTGCTTATGATAAGGCAGCAATCTCTTATTTTGCTGTAATGGGCATTGTGGACTCTAGAATCTGAGTGTTTATTTAACAGCATGGCAGATGCACCAAACACACAGCAAGTGTGTGTAGAAGGAGCACCCTCTCTTGGCAGTAACTCAAAGACACCCTCAAAAGTTTTCTTTCTCTCCTACCCACAACAGCTTATTATCTCATAGTGAGAAAACATTTGCATTTTCAACCAAAAGCCTGTTTGATCTTTCATTGTCCCTTAGATGTCTGCAGCTTGACAGGAGAATTCCTCTCTCTGAAGTTTTTCTGGACCATTGTGCCAGTTTGGCCAAATTTAGAAATATATCCTCCAAGAGAAGGCAGGTTACAAACCACCCCTCCCCCACCAGCTTCAGGAAAAAAGAAACTTTTTCCTCGAAGAAAAGTGAAAGAGATAAAAACTATTTATTTAACAAACACACGGGAAAAGGATAATAATGCTAAATAATAAAATCTCTCGCTGTGGAGAAAAAACCTGGGAAATGTTAGAGTCCTCCCTTTGGTCTCCCTCCTCCTCAGAGCTGGGACTTGGCCCAGGGCCAGGCCCTCTGTGCTCGGTGGAAAGTCCTCCTGATGTGTTCTGATATTGAAGCAGTCCAGCAGAAAAAGGGAAAAAATCTGAAATTCCAGAAAAAAACAGGAGTACAACTCTCCGTCTCTCTCCAGAGAAAAAGAAGAAGCTGAAAAACTGGCCAAAAGCTGGCTGGAAAAACAAACTGCTTCCTCCTGCTCCCGCTGCTGCTGTTAGAAGCCAGAGGAGTCTGTATGTCTGTGTCCTCGAAACATGAAAACAAAAGTGCAAAACTGCTTTGAAGAAGTTTTGCTCAGTTTTTCCTTCCCCCTCTCAGGCTCAGTTTGAAGGCATAGAAAGGCACAAAATTAATTTCTGGGCATGGGGCAGTGATAGGGGATACACATCATAAAGCCACCCCAAGACAACCATTCAGTCAGAAAACACTTCTACACTTTCTCCTGTTGTATTTGGTTTTCCTGGCCAAGTTTTGGTGGTTGTGGGGCTACAGGGATGGCTTCTCTGAGAAGCTGCCAGAAGCTTTTCGAATGTCTGACAGAGCCAGTGCCACCTGGCTCTGAGGTGGACCTGCCACTGGCCAAGGCCAAGCCAATCAGCAATGGTGGTAACATTAACACCTCTGGGACAACATATTTCAGAAGGGGGAAAATGTGGGGAGAAATCAGACATAAGAGTGGAGTGAGAACATGTGAGAGGAACAGCTCAGCAGACACCAAGGTCAGTGCAGAAGGAGGGGCAGGAGGGGCTCCAGGTGTCGGAGCTGAGATTCCCCTGCAGCCCATGGTGCAGCCCATGGTGAGGCAGCTGTGCCCCTGCATCCCATGGAGGACCAGGGGATGCAGAGATCCACCTGCAGCCCCGGGAGGACCCCACTCCAGAGCAGGTGGATGCCCAAATGAGGCTGTGACCCTGTGGGAAGCCTGTGCTGGAGCAGGCTCCTGGCAGGAGCTGAAGTTCCACGGAGAGAGAGGAGCCCATGCTGGAGCAGGTTTGCTGACAGGATTTGTGACCCTATGGAGGACCCATGCTGGAGTAGTTTGTTCATGAAAGACTGAACCCCATGTAAGGGAATGCTCTGGAGCAGTTCATGAAGAACTTCATCCTGTGAGAAGGACACACTTTGAAGAAGTTCATGTAGGAC
>NW_008239080.1:4612549-4638596 GCF_000691975.1 Corvus brachyrhynchos | reverse complement strand
AGAGTGTGAGGAGTCCTCCCTTAGGAGGAAGGAGTAGCAGAGACAATGTGTGATGAACTGTCTACAATCCCCATTTCCCCATCTGTCTATGTTGCCAGGGGAACGAGGTAGAGAATGCAGAAGTGAAGCTGAACCCAGGAAGAAGGAGGGGTAGAAGGATTGTGATTTTAAGATTTGCGGTTTATTTTCTCTTCACCCAACTCTGACTTGATTGGTAATAAATTAATTTCCCCAAATACAGCCTGTTTCTCCTGTGACAGTAACTGGTGAGCGATCTCTCTCTGTCCTCATCTTGACCCACAAAACTTTTATTGTAATTTCTGTCTCTGTCCTTCAAGAGGGAAATGATGGAATGGCTTTGGTGGGCACCTGCCATCCACTCAGGGTAAACCCACCACATCTGTCTCTGTGTGTTAGATACAGAAATGTGGTTAATGGCTTAAACATTGCTATGAAGCACTCCCTGAATATGCCTCCTGACTGGAAGTTTGGACTGTGAGTTAAACCAGTTTTCTCAGGTCTAGAGAGAAGTAAATAAGGCTGAGGAAGAAGAATGTATCTACCAGGAAAGCCAAATCCAGCAGCTCTCCTGAAAATCATCTCTGGCTGTGTTTGGGGCATGGGAGGCCATAGCCCACAGGTTCATCTGCTGAGGCCAGGTTTGCACACACTCCCTTACAACCAAGACAGGAGGAGGAGAGTTTTGGATGTGTGGTGTAACCTCTGGTCAGAGGGAGTGAACACCCATCCTCCCTTACACAAACTGGCTCAGCTGTAAAACTCCCCACCCTGGGAAGGGCACATCCATGGGACAGTCAACTAAGAAACAGCTGAGAAAAATGTCATAAACTATCAAAGACCTCCAAGGTGCCCCCTGACTGATTCCTGAGGCCTTGCACGTGATGCAAAGTGATGCAACAGATCCAGAGTCTGCTGCAAGAGATGGTGTCAAACTTGTCCCCTACCAGGGAGGTACCTGGGCACTCTCACATGGCCCAAATGTATATTAGTTCATTAAACTCTGTTCTGGGGGACCTGACCACCAAGAAGACCAGAGGAGGACCAATGGGAGGCCATTGGGATCCATGGGGTGCTAATATTTTCTACTTAATCCCACTATTCCTATTTCTCTCTCTCTCTCTCTCCCCCTCACATTTAGTGTTAAATAAAATCCATCCTATTGACTTGCATATGGTCTCATTTGCACCTTAATTTGGGCAGAGGCATCTCTCTAACAATTTTAATAACCAGATTGTAACACAGTAATATGACTTATGCTAGTAGAGGAGTGCTAAGACCACAGTCTGTCTGTATTGCTTTAAGACAGTCTAAAAGGCACCAAGGTAAGCCATCTACAACAAGAGCCCTACTAGTAACAAGCCCATGTCTGATATTTTCCTTGGGTCTGCCTCTCCCTTTAATGTCTTTCAACTGTGTTAGGAATATAGACAGATTTTTAAAAAACATTCCTTGTACTTTTCAGACAAAACAATTAATCTTTGGGACAGGTTTGGGGTTTTTCACAGGTTTTTTTCCACTCTATATTTTACATTATATTGTAGCAATATAAAGTAGTTTAAAACTTCATCTCTCAGTTTTGAGCTGAGAGACAACTCAGGATACAGGTCCTTCTTACTCTGTTCCAACCAGGCAATGAATTCTAAGAAACCAGATTTCTGATCCCTCTCAAGCATGTTGCAGGTTAAGAACTATGTATTTGTCTTCCAAATCCTTCGAACTTGTACCATTTTTGTTGTTATTGCCCTCTCAAATGATGAAGGATAGTATCATTCAATGCTGACAACAGCACTTTGCCAAAGCACTGTCCTGAACCATCAGAGAAAATTGTAAGTGAGAAAGATAATAGTCTGTCTTAGCTACTACTGTGAGATGCTAGGAGCATCATTCATTACATGACCTCCTGATCTTCAACTCAAAAAGAAGTTATTTGCTTATTTTCTTAGCATCCTTTTGAGTGGGAAACAATAGCAAATACTTCTGCAGCAAAGTACTACAGCTGAATTGCTTCTAAAATTATTCCAATTCCATGACTACTTCTACTTGATAATACCAAAGAAATACCTGTAAAAATTAATGTGTGTAGTGTTTTCCTTTCAATTGTTTTGTTAAAGTACAAGTTTAAGAATGTGAGTTCTGCAATTTCCAGACAATTGTAATCTTGGGGTTTTTTCAATATATCCCTGCTAAGGTGTTTTTTTTTTTTTTTTTATCAGGGACTGTTGTGAATTTAAACATAGAGTTAATTCAATTTGACAATAGCAGAATCTCTTCAGCCTTGTAAAACTGATAGCTTTCTGTTAGGGTGTATCTTAAGAAGTAAAAAGTTATTATATCAATTCCCTGTGCCTGAAGCAGCCTCTCTAAATGAAATCTCTCATTTGAGTAAATCTCAAACTATTTTGAAAAACTACTCAAACTGTTTGCTGTGGAGAAATACAAGGCTTTTAAAAACTGAGGTAATAACATTTACTTAATTTCTTTAGAGCTTATGTGAAAAAACTCCAACATGATTTATAAGAATCTCAAAGAGGCCATCTGAGGAAAGTGTCACCACCACCTGGTGCAGGAGAAAAAGGTAGCAGCCTCTCTCTGAGAATGAGGCAAGGATTTTTGTAGGAAAATCAGTCTAGAATGTAGCTTACCTTCTATTCAAGGTGCATATTTTGTTGATCCTTTTGCCAAGTTTGAGGTAACTTTCAGTGTCACACCAGTGACACTTAAGTCACCGCCCACTGGAGATGACTCCTATAAGGAGCAGGCTGACTGCTAAGGAGGCAGCCTGGCTGCTAACAGACCTCAGCTAGAGGCAGGTTCACCTGCATCTGGGTCTGCCTGCAGAAGAAGATCAGCTGAAGCCTGGGGCTGTTGCCTTATGCAAAGATCCCATTACTTACCCCAGTGATAGAAGCTAGATCCTAACCCAGCTTTCCTCTGGGATTTCCCCAGCTGAGCATGAAGGAGCCGGGATGAATATAAGGGAGGCAGAGACCAAGGTGCTGGGCATGAGGGGAAGTTACCACTCACACTACCAAAGCTGCCTTAGGCTAGCTGTCTGGGATTCCAAATCTATCAGGAAAACTTTGGAATCAAAAATTAATAATTAAGTCTGAATCTTCAGGCTTTGACTGGTGAAGAAAAGATGGTATTAAGTGAGGAGAATCTGACAGAGGGAATGCTCTTCCATTGGTAAAATTAATAAGGCAGGAAGTGTCTCAAAACGAATTTAATTCCCTCTCCCCTCTGTCAGAACACTGATTAATACAAGAGATACAGAGTGATTAAGATCGCTGCAGAAGAAAAGGATATTAAGTCAAAAGATAGCTGTGAAACAAAAGCATAAATGAGACATGAGCATACTTTCTATTAACATGTGCTATAGCACATGTTAATGTGCTGGTTTTTATTTGTTTCTTTATGATTTCTAACTCCAGAAGGCATATTTCAGTAGCAACCACATGCAAGATACAGTCTGAGAGTAGTGTACTGGCACCTCTGGAGAAGAATCTACCTCCTGCTACACTGTCTATAAGTTTATATATACACCAGTGAGAATTCTGATTTTGTTGACGGACATATGATAATAAAAAACAATGACATCAGAAAACTTTTACTATTCCTATTTTGTCCTTTTTTCTGTTGACTACAGGATTTGTTCCCCTACTATGAATGCAAAACCACTTTTGATGGGTTGGAATTGTCCAAAACTAATGGCTGAAGCTGGGCTTTAAATCCTGTTTAATGGTTCAGAATGAGCAAGAAAATGTTCTCAACATTTAAGGTTGACAGGGACATAGAAATTAATGTTAGTCATTTGTCTAATTAATATCTCTATTAATTCATTGTACACAACATACCCATGCTCATACATACAGGGATATCTGGATTTTGTTAAGAACATAACTCCATGAGCTCATTAGAAAAATAGGGTCTCACTAGTATCACTGGTCCCTTAACAAGGGGAAATCCCTTCTTATGTAAGAAACCAACATTCTGTGTGCCTTCAAAAACTATTATTCACACACAACTTTTCAGATTCAAACATGAAAATTCACCCTTTCATTTTAAATTTTCCTTTGTGTACATCACCCTTAGGGGAAATTAATGGGAATATTTCTCTGCTGTCTTGCAATATAGTACCAACAGCACAAAGCCATAAATAGTATACTGTAGTAGTTTTACATCACCTTAAGTGCAAGTTGACTCCATAACCCAGATTATTGTCCCTTAACAGATTTGTGAATTCCAGACTGCATCAGTTCTACATAGTAAAAACCTGTTTGCTGTGTTACTGACATTGGTATGTACAGGATGATGTCTACTAAGACAGGAGGGTGCTAAGGGATTTCCGATCTCTTATAGTTCTGCAGAATGGCATAAATCATTCACAGGATTGAGAAAGAACATCTCACATTACAACAGAAATAGAATATCTCACATTACAAATTGAAAAATTGTACCTGTAGGATAATGCTCACGATTCACTGATTTAAACCATACAACTCCAGAAATTGTGTTTTTTGCAATAACATAGTCACATTTTATCCAGAAGCGTGGACAAGGCTGCTCTGCAGCAGTTAAGTATAGAGCACTGGTTATTGTAGCCTATTAATATTTTCTGCAACTTCAAGAAGCTTTAAAAGTACAATACTATTTTAAGGAAACTCAGAATGAGCTGTATCTACCCCACTACTAAGAAATTAAAGGTTGGCAGCAGCAATTCACCTCCCTGCCTCAAGGGATGAGATCAAAATAGCTCAAGCTGGAGTACAGTATCTCTGGAGTAGATAACAAGAAATTTTGCAGTATGAGAAAAACTCATGAAGGAAGATGAGGAAAGAGGGGTTAGAAGGAATCTAAGATCAATCTGAGACTGAGGATAGTGGAACTTGGGGAAGCAGTAGAGCTGGGGGAGCCACAGAAATGTCCAAGATGCAGCTAATGGGGAAACTGGGAACACAGATGGTGAGAAAAGATGGCAGTGCCTTAAGTGTTGGGTTATTTCCTTTAACAGCAACACTACTTTCAATTTTATTCTTCCAGCCAGCCTCAAAGCAGAAATCCAGATGTCTCCCATTGGGCTTTGCATTGGCTATATCATTAAGACTGCTGTCCTTTGTCCTGATGTGCTCCTTGGCTGTCTGGGAACCTTCTCTCTGTTAACAGATCCTATTGCACCCATTCTCTTGCACCTCTGCACCTTCCTTTTCTGAGTATTCTCCTTTGTTTTAGTGCTGGGTTAAGCTTGGTTGGCCGTCAGATGCCCACCCAGCTGCTCCCTCACTCTTTTTCCTCAACAGAATAGGGGGAAAATACAAGATGAAAAAGCCTGTGAATCAAGATAAAGACAGGGGCATCACCTACCAATTACTGTCAAGGGAAATGCAGACTCAGCTGGGGGAAATTAGTGTAGCTTATTGCCAAAAAAAACCAAAGTAGGATGGTGAGAAACAGAAAAACACCTTCACTCTACCCCTTCCTACTTCCTAGGCTCAACTTCACTCCTTTATTCTTGACTTTTCTACTTCCTACCTGCCTCATGACTGGCAGGGTGGCTGGGGAACGGGACCTCGTTGTCGGTCCATAACAGCCTCTGTTATTCATTCAGTATATAGAACTTCACAGATGTCAGTAAGACTCCTGTGTAGGAAATGACACAGGGGAGAGGACTAGGAAATTGGGTTTAAGTTGAAAAAAGAAAACAAAGAGGGAAAAAAAAAAAAGTATCATTCCCTGGGTAAATCTGACAGTTATTCCTATGATTTCTTTTCAGAAAGACTGAAAAGGGAATATTCTAAAAATATATTCCTGGAAAATGGATGAAGTTATGCTGTTCTTTTATGTATTTTCACAAATGTTCTTGAGAGTGTTACTTTTGTCCTGGCAGGTAAAATGAAAATTAATAAATGACAGTTTTCCTATATTTTCTTACAGTTTATAGTTCAGATGAATTATGTTTATTTAATATATTCTTCACGCTTCAGTTTTATGTGCATTCACAGTAAAACAGATGTTCTCCTAAAAGTCTGAAACACTCCAGAAGAAATTGCCTTTTGCACTACAGAATAAATTATAATTGCCAAAAACTAGGGAATGAACTTTATGATTAACCAGCAGACAGCATGAGTACATGTCTGGTTAATTTATGATCTTGAATCCAGGAGAAATATTTCAAGAAATTTTTTCACTTTCCAAGGAAAAAGTTTTTGCAGCATGCAGTTTTATAGTTTAAATGCTGTTATATTTTGTTGCCCAATGATTGAGGAAACTGATATAGAGACATTTATATATTGGTAGATTAGACTTGCAGAAAGCCACAAAACGTAGTTTTCTTCCTGTAACTGGAGTGTGAGGAAAACTTGAAGCCTCCAAACAATAGAAATCTACTTACGGCATTTCTAGACTGATTAACCTCTGTTTGTTTGTTTTCTTCTTATTCCAGAAGATTCATAAAACATAATTTCACTACTTGTCTTAGAGTTTTCTATTTGTTTATGTGACAACCTGGCCAAATGTTCTATTGAGCTACTTTTTTATGAGTTCTATTTCACAAGAAACTCAATACCTTCTTTCCA
The DNA here is from genome assembly GCF_000691975.1 of Corvus brachyrhynchos. Classification (NCBI taxonomy): domain Eukaryota; kingdom Metazoa; phylum Chordata; class Aves; order Passeriformes; family Corvidae; genus Corvus; species Corvus brachyrhynchos. Next base: position 4,632,003 of record NW_008239080.1, on the reverse strand, counting down.
GTAGCAAACAAAAATTGGGTTGGTATTACATTTACCACTGAAATAGCTACAGCTAATTCAGTTATAGTTAATGGATTTCATTAATCCTGTATAAATTCTTTAGCTTCTTAAGTGCACTACACTAAATAGTTGCACTTTAAAATATTTAGTTGACAAATTTCAGTAAAATTAAGCATTTACACTTCAGCCTAGTTTATATAAACTGTAGATTATGGTTCAAACCTAAGCTATGAGTATATAGAATATATATAGCTCAAGAATAAATAATAATAATTAAAAAAATGGAAAACAGTGACATTATTTGTATGTTTCATAAAATAAGCCATGCACTTATTGGTCTCTATTTCTGTTAGTCTGGAATTTCCTCTTACATTACTTTTCTCATTCTTTCATAAATTCCTCTCAAATATGGAGATACATACTATACATTTAAATAAACTTAACCTGATAAACCATTTGCTGAGAAAGACAGGTAGATGTTTTCTTCAAGCAATCAAGATGGGGAGGGATTTAAATATTTCATGTAATGTAGAAAGTTCAGCATTTAAAACCACATCCATGCAAATAACTTACATTAATTCCTCCTTGTTACAGAACCATTCATGGAAGAAAGAGCAAAGCATGAACTTTATTTTTTGGAAGAATTCATCTCACATTAAATTTGATCTATGCAATCCATATATCTTTACAGTCTATACAGCAGTGCCTTTTTTACTGAAAAATTATCTGTCATACTCCATAATGAGGTGCACTTTCACAAGTATACTGTATAGATTTTTGTAACAGCACCTCATTGGTTTTGTAATCCTTTTTCCTTAAGAGCAGTCATCCTTGTATGAAATGTTCAATACTTTGGAAAACAGAAAGGTTATATGGCATTCAAGTTTCTTTTGTGGTCCTTCAGACTAAAGAGCCTGGAAAGTTTCTACATCTTACTGCTTATGTTTTACTCTCTACAGATGTTTTCCTACTGTACACTGACAGGTACAATAAAAACACCTCTGCTGTGGATCTTATAACTAAAAATAAAGCAGTGATCTAATACCACTTTTTATAGGGTGGGGTTTTTTTTTCCCCAGGTTGAATATCCTTAGTTTCAGCTTCCACATTAGAAGAGGTAAGCCACTCAAATCATCTTGGTCAACAGCAAACAAAAACTTTGCTTAGATTTGGAGAAGTTTGGGGGAGTTCTGTTATACCAACTCTACAGACAGGAGAGAAGATTATTTTGTATTAACAATAAGCCCTGACATCAGCCTAATTCCCACTTTTGATGCTAAACACAAAAACATGTTTAAAGCCATTTTTTTCTGCCTCTGCTTTATTTGGCAGGTTTTTCATCCACATAAGCACTGATGTTTTGACATTGCTGAAGTTCTGCTTCCATTTGCATTAGAAATTCCTTCTATTCTGACATCACTCACAGAGCTAGGCATATCCCACATTAAGCACTTTTTGTCCATGCTCACCATTGAACATGATCCACAGGATCTTAGAGCATTGTCCTGATCCCGTCCTATCCATGAGTTGATGTAGAGACAACAGACTCCAGGGCTCACAGCTTTTTGTCAAACTTGACCAAGTTCCAACAGTTTAAGTTTCACTTCCATGTAAATTTCACCTTAAATTCACTCAAATTCACATGCAAACTGACTCCTGCAGCATTTTGACAAGCTAAGCATACAAATCCAATCAGGAAAGTAAACTCTAGCAAAATATATTTAATACATTTTATTACAGTTATTTGTTATAGGGATGAAAGTTATATGTGAATTTAAATGACTGTTTGCATTTCTAAAGGTACTATTTTCTGTTAATCTCATGACCTCCCTCCATTGTAGAACTGCAGTAACCGCTTAGGGATAAGCAGAAAGAAGCCATACCTTCATCATGTCATTTTGGAAGACAGGAAAAGTTATAAAAGTTAATAAAAATTATTACAATTCCACCAATCCAGAAGACATAGTGAATATTTTCTTAGTTGTGACTCTCTTTTCCTGGGCAATGCGATGCTCTGAAGAGATGTTCTGCTCATTGCCTGACTCTGCTGTTGCTGCCAGCTAAACCACAGCCTTCTGAATTCCCTCTATTTCCATGCTCCACATGGAAGACACTTAAGGTATTGCGAACATATCATACGTTCAGAGCCTGGTGATTTCACACATGCACACATTTCCAGAGTCCTAACCACAAAGTGAGGCAATCTTGAGACCAAAGCCAACTGAGAATATATGTCCCTATATAATTTTCTTATTAACATTTTGCAGAAGATATTAAGACCACATGGGAGTGAGTTAAAACATAACAGAAAATTAACATCAGCTGAACAAAATCTGACATTTTGGGTAATTTTTCTTCTTTCTAGCTTTAGATTGCTGTAGTACATCCATGCAAACTCAATGTTCTTCAAGGCTGTCCTAGTTTAGCAACTGTGTAATCTGGCATAAAAATTATGTGATGATGATCCTGTCTTCCTAAAGTCAGATGAGGAATAGCAGCATTTTTTTCTCAAAAGACTTTGAGATCCTTCAGAAACTGCTGAGGAGGAAACTCTGGGAAGAGAACATCTTCAGCTGAGATGAGAAGCTGGAATTTAAAACTTTTTATTAGCCTTGGATGCATGGTTCCTCCTCAGGTCTAGCAATGAGTACTACTCTAGGTTGGATGTTTTTTCCTTTTTTTAATTTAAAAGCTTAGTTGTTGAGCCTTTTCTGTAATCTGTCAGATATAGTTTGCATTTCATTATACATGTTTCAAGCTCTGGGATATTCTGAGTGTCATAAAGGAAGAAGTGGAAACTTCCTCATTCTGTTCAATGGAATATGTTTCACTTTGTCTTAATGAGTTAAAGAATAGCAGTGCTGGAAAAGCAATACAGGTACCATGATATAAATTAACAAATTTATACAGGAAGAAACATCAAATAAATGTGGACTAAATATTACAATAATCTTTACCACAGGAACCGAAGCCTATGTCTCTTCTACTCTATCAAAACATCTTAAATGTCAAATTACAGCAATAGTACACTTGGTCTAGTCTTGAGACTTCTGCAAAACATTCTAGTTGTTATTTTCTTACAAAAGTGGGGCAAGTGTTCCCCAACTGAAATTTGAATATTAGCTTCCTTTGTGTACCAAGGCATGTGTTTGTCCCGCAGGACTAGATGAGGCAAGTCTGATTCATCTGGCCAGGCGAATTACTCCTGAAGGTTCAAGATTCACGGGAAATCATTTACACTTCTGATCCTTATGGTGCTAAAAAAATCATCTGTATTACATAAATTAAGCATAGAATGATGCAGCTTTTTCACTACAGCCTAGCAAAGACCTTAAAAGAAATGATTCCTTAGTTCATCTTAATGGGTAAACAAATTTGAAATCCTAATTAAAATGTCTGCCCCCTCATTTCCAGCTCTTCAAATAATGATTAAAGAGCATAAAAATAAAAGCAGAGATCACATTATGATAATGTGATTTTATCATGAGTGCATTTTGGCATCATATATAGCTGGCCTTGGGTTATGAGTGGTTTGAGAGAGCACAATCACTTATTTTTCAGGCTTCCTAAGGGATAAATTTTACCTCGAGAACTGTCTGATTTCTACTCCTAGTTGTCTGAATTTAAATGAAAAAGAAGAAAAAATATCATTGGAAGTAGCACTCTTATAGAGTGCTTTAATTTACAGGCAATTTGTGTAATAATTTTCACTGTCTATAAGAACCCATACTATATTTAGACTATGAGCAGTTTGCATTTCACATACAGCTAATGAACTCTCCTTCCAAGATATAACTTGTTTGTTATGTTAAGTGTATAAAAATAAACATTTTGATATACAGAAAAACTTCTGAAAGATTTATCTGTGCTATGATATTTTTATAATGGCTTCATCTGTGGATAATGTATATGCACATATGTTTCAACTATGTATTTTCACTATGCATATTCTATTTCTGAAGCAGTAAAGTATTTTACAGAAATGTGTATTACAAGCAACAGAATTCAGTCATCTACCCAGTTATCTATAGTGATGCAAGATCAAGTATATTTAGCATAGATCTTACACATCTGTTCATGTCTTCCTATTATGCAACTAGTTTAAGCAAATTGAAAGTGGATTACATTTTTCAAAAACTACTAAGTAGACTTAACCACACACATAAGAAACAGTCAATTTTTGCGATCATCTGGAGTTTCATAATTGACATAAACTATTTTTTTTAAAGCAAATGTATTTACAAAATAATTTGGTAATTTCCTCTGTTGTCGTCTTAAAAACTTAGCTAAGACTTCAAACTGAGATATTACTTACATTAGTCACAGTAACTTCTTATTCACTTGTTACAGCACTGTGAACAGCAGAAAGTTAACCCTACAAGTGCTGGGTACAGGGACAGGCTTTTCTGACCCATTCTAACAAACCCTCAGCAAGTTTGCCAACTGCACCAGCCTGCATGGTGGGGTCAACAGGCTGGAGGGAAGGGAGGACATCCAGAGGGGCCTTGACAGGTTTGAGATGTGAGTCTGTGCAAGTTCAACAATGCCCAGTGCAAAGTCTTGTGCCTGGGCTGGGGCAACCCCGAGCACAGGTAAAGGCTGGAGGTAGAATGAATCAAGACGAGCCCCGGGGAAAATTATTTGCCGTTGATGTGACCCAGCCCACTGCGGGGCTGGGGCAGCGAGATGCCAATCAACCCCAGCCCCTCCCCTGGATGGAGTTTCCCGAAGAGGCAGACTCAGAGGGTGGGTTGAGGGGCGGCTCAGAAGCCTAAGCCGCACCCCCTGGGCAGTGCCCCGGTCCAAGCCCCCCCGCCCGAATTCTCGGTTACTCAGTTGTTCACTGGTTCTTTGTTATAGCTTCCGCCTCTCGGTTTACCCCAGTGGTTCTTGTTAAATTGTATCCTCCCCCTGGCTTGTAACTCATTGGTTGCTTTCACCGGGGTTTTCAAACCCCCTATAAAACTGGGGGAAAAGCCTCTTGGCGGGCTCCCAGGTTAAGATGGTTGCCATGTTCGGATTGTGGAACTTCTAACAATAAACCTGTCAGGAGCCAGACCCGAACAGCCTCTCTCTTCCTTTGTCTCCGAGCCAACATGAACCGATCCCATCGGCTCCTGCTGTGTTCCCTCTGCCGAGAAGCCAGCTAGCCAGCCCAGCCAGCAGCACCCATCCTGATGCTGAAGTCACTTCTGCGATGCACAGAAGTAACACAGCTGGACTCTCTCTGATCGAGGGCATGCCAGAGCTCGTGCCACGAGCGCCAGAACTGCGTCACTTGGGGGTGTTCGTGGACAAAAAGCTCAACATGACTCAGCAATGTGCTCTTGCAGCCCAGAAAGTCAACCATGCCTGGGCTGCATCACAAAAAGTGTGTCCAGCAGGTTGAGGAAGGTGATTCTGCCCCTCTAGTCTGCTCTTGTGAGACCCCACTGAAGTATTTTTCTGTTCCAGATTTTTTACAATGATCACTTATCTCAAAAGAATTTTTTTTTTCTTCTGAAAGTCTGAAGTCATTTTGAAATAAAACTGAGGTATTTGAAATTGAAGAAGTTCTACTTGGTTATAGAAAAACTAATTTTGTGATGAAATTCTTTTAAATTACTTTATTTTAGTCAGTCTTTCAATTTTAATTTATTCCTTAGATTTTCATATACTGTGAAATGATTCCATGTATCTATATTATCTATATTGTGCTTAAAAGGGACACCGACTTCATGAAATAAATTATGATCACTTAGTATAAGCTATGTTCACCTAAATTACAGCTCATTTTCCTTCATAATTTGTTCAACTTCTTATCAACACCTATAGCTAAAGGCAGTCTGGATGACCCCTCAGTGGCTTCTCAGTGTCATGAGAAAATCTCATGAGATCAGAGCAAAGCATATTCACAGCTGTAGTACACAATCTTTTGGGGTCAGGACAGGATACAAACCTCTTCTGGGTGTCCTCAGCATTTGTGGTGATCAAGATGTGTGGCAGAGTGTTGCTTAGGAGAATTGACACAGAAGAAAAAACAGCAATAATTTATTGTTTCAGGAAAGCTGCTTCTACTATAAATACATCTAAGAATTCTTGCTTACCCCTCTGACTCAGACACTGATATTTAATTAGCTACTATAAAGCAGAAACATCAACCTCGGCAATTTTAGAAGAGAAATTAGTTGTTAGGCAGACCATCCTTTTGTTTGTTCAAAATTCAGCCCCTCTGCCTATCATTTTCTCTCTGCAATAATTCAGAAAAAGCTGAGAAGCTAAATTACAAGGATTTTTCTAAATGACAAAGCATTGTAATGCAAGTTGAATTATCACTAACACAACTTCTGGCAATGTTTAATAATTTAAAAAATGTTTTCATCACAAGTGCTTTGAACACTGATGCAATGGCCTGGAAATATAAAGACCAGTTCTACGTGACAGTTTTCAGGAAATTGGTAGATGAAAAATATTGCTTATATTAATCTTAAATAGCTTATAGACTATCAACATCTAGGAAAGATCCTTACACTCTTCAGCATAAATTGAAGTTATGTATAATGTCTGGATGGCAGGAAAACAGATGATCTGTGATAACAGTTCAATCAAAATTGCATAAAGTCTAATGGTGCTCTTAAAATACAGTATGGTTCTCCTAATGGCAGTTCCACCCCTGGAGTGAATTTTGGACAGATTAGCTTTCTGATGGGAAACAACTGAATTCTTGAAATGAAATGTCAGAATTTAAATTTTTACTTAGTAAACAATCCATAATCAGCTACAAGGCTACAGAACACCTGTATTCACAGCCCATCAGCTCACTCCAGCTATCACTTACTGTGTCAGAAATTTAGGTGGCAAAGTACTTACTCTCTTTTCAATTGAGACTGTCAGAGGCTTTGAGGTTTCTTAATCCTTAGAAATCTCCTTCTGCTTATATGAGATAAAATAATGATCCCTCAAGACTATCAACTTTGTCTCTGTCCATCTTTGTAAGAAGATGGATAGTCATTTCATGCATTTCCTTATGAAAAATTCTTGGCACTATTTCTACAAAGTCCATTTTAACTGTCTTAGCCATAGAACTGTGGGGATCTGTTAATCCATTGTTTTTCCTATTTCACATGTTCCCCCTTTTCCCTGCCCTGGCCTTGGCCACGCCCTTGGTTTCTCCCTTTTTGCTCCTGTACCCCAACCCCACCCAGGGACTGCCCCTGGGCCCCTGACAAAACCACCCCGCACCCAGACCACATTGTCTCTCTACCTCTGAACGTCGCAGGGACAAGATGTGATTAAAGGCATCTCAAACCCTCATGAGAGACCCTCCTCTACCTTCTTTACCACCACTGTGTTGTAACGCTGCTGGCTGCCAGAGCCAGATCTAGGGGCTGCCCAAAATGGACTCCGGGATGCGACTGATCACACGGCCCTAGGAAACCCTCACTGAGCTCTCAGGGAGCAGCAGCCTGCTAGGCAGAGTCCAGCGGTTATAGCATAGAACAAAGATTTTTGTTCTGGCAAATGAATTTTATTTCAGAGAATAAAAGTAACAACAAGATTAATCTTTTTTAGCTAACACATTGAACAGGAATATAAAGCTGTCCCTCCACCTTTGGTGATCTGACACTAATGTTTAGCACTGACAGCAGGATTTTTACTTTAGGATCAGCTGATTAGACAATTTAATTCTGAAATTTAGACGATTTCATGGCAGAATAAAGGCAGGACTGGAGCAGGTTTGAATGTTTTCAATTCACTTCACCCATTAACACAAGCTTGTGTCATCTCACTATCACTGCTTAGTATATATTTTGTCTCCCTTCTCTAAGTTGATTCCTGCATGCTTCAGGTGTTCAGATGAGATTCAGAGCTTAATGGAGAGCTATTAAATGCCACTGTTGTGAGCAACAAGACTCTCTGATCTGACTGCTGACAACTATGCCATGAGTGCTCATTCCCACAATCTATGCAAATAACAGTGAATTGAATTTCCTCTGCATGCTCACGTTTTGGAATGATTAATGATCTTAGAAACAGCACTTTTCCTGTAAGCCATCAGCCATTAGTTATAACAAAAGAAAGCACAGGTTTCCAGCTGTAGAGAAATTATGCCCCCAGAATACGTCAGTAGTGGGGACAAAATTTTCAGGAAACCACAGATGCCCAGGGAAGCCTTCAGAAAATAAAGAAGATATAATTTTGACAAGGACAGTGGGATTTTGGAGACAAAATCTGAAAGGTGTCTGTCAGGGAGCAACAAGAGCAGAAGTTACGAGTATTTAGCTCTGTTATGACCACAACCTTGATGACTCAAACTCTTCAGAGTGTAGCATTACTTAAAATATTGTGTGGGTGAGACCTCCATGTAAGTAATGATAATAAGTATAGCGAGGATGACAAATTAGTTAAGAGAACAGACAGCAGCCTTAAAAATGCAAGTATGTTTTAAGATGTATGCATATTGCATATATCATGGCAATCACTGACCACCATGGTTAATGGTCCCACTCACATGGTTCAGCCATAAATGAAACAGCCATGTATTTTCCTAAGTGAAAGGTAAAGAAAAAAGCCTAAAAACATCCAGGGATGTTATTCTTATAAGGCAGTAATTATTTTTAGGAGGCACGCAATTATGTTTCTAAAATCAATAAAATGAAATTTGTATAACAAAAATACAGGCTATACCTTAGATTAAAATATTTTCACTGTGATGTCTACCAGACTGTGGACCCATGTATTAATTCTGGTCCTACTTCAAGGAAGAAGAGAGAATTCCCATCTCTTTGGCTGCTTCTTGTGGCTGATAAAATAAGATGGAAAAAGGCTTTAGAGAAAATGCACTTGAGTTTTCAGCTCATTTTCCTTGTTATAATCTCTTTCTACACCCTTTTTCTGCTGTTAAGAGTGACTTATTGAAGGAAAAAAATAGTTTTACTATGTAAAAATGCTTCCTAGGAAAAGAGGTAAAGGCAGATAAATGCAACTTGAAAGACACTTGGTAAATGCATTTCTGTTTCTAATATTAGCCTGACATTAAAAGGATAATGGAATATGTCCAAAGTGTCACTGTACCTCTCTTCTTGATAATATAACTCTGAACAAGTTGCCAGATAATGCAGACTTAGGACCTTCCAAAATAACTTCTTCCGTGAATGCCTCTGAACACCTTTTACATGTTCCTAAAAATGTGCAATGGAGAACTAGGTGGTTCAAAGATAGATATCTATGCCTATCAAATATTGCAGACATTTAGCCAGACATATTTGGGAATTAAAGTTTTCTAAATGCAAAGTAAAAAAAAATTTCCCTGGATTAGATATAAATAAAAGGCACAAAACATTTAGCTGTGCAGAAAGATCAAAAGGCTAGATAACACAAGCTGACTATGAAGAAACTGAGGTGAAAAAAAGTAAGTGGTCAGTCATTGAATTCTGAGTTCTGTAAAGCAATTAGCTGATAATTGATAAAGTTAGACAGCTACATGGACCAGTCATCACAGTGCTGTTGCCTGATGCTCCACTTTTTTGGGGGTATAATGTGCATCATTAATGTAGTTAATGTAGTAGTCATGTAGTAGACATAATGTAGTAATGTAGTAGGCAAAAGTTATGGGGGTGGCATTCCCCCACCTCTTTCCCCTTCAGGGTCTTCGAAACTGTGTCCCCTTGTATTAAGCACACATAAGTGTCCTCTCACTTGAAGTTCAGGCTGAGAAAAATTCACAACAGCCAAAGACAACTCAAGTCACTTTTTCAGTGTAAGTTCAGGGTTCATTGAAGCCTTCACAGACTGAACTCCACAGTCTGGGCTTCCTTTAAACCTTGACAGGCCCAGTTTACATGAGGAGCATGCTAGCATATTTTATCCAGTCCAGGATCAAGGCACCACTGCAGACACTTTGCGAACACCGAAGAGAAACCCAATTAAACCATAAATATACCCATAAATCAGGGAGTATATGCTCTAACACAAAATGATAGGCCCACTGATAGGCATATTACAGGTAAACTAACAGATAGTAGTGCTCCTATCACGCCAGCAGCTGGACACTCAGTTTGTCAGTGGACAGCTAATCGCCTAATCTTTCCAAAATGCAGATGGAAAGAAAGAAAGCTTACTTACCCATTGTTTTGTGATCTGTAGAGGAGTCAGTTTTGCCTAGATCTTCAGATGCCTATGGGAATAAAAGCTGAGTACTTGATTTACTTTGAGGACATAAACTTTTTCCTGTTGCTTCCAGCTGTTTTCTTTTCTATATCTTGAGACTCCCTCCTATTATTCTTCTCTTGTTTTAAGTATCTCTTATGCACTAAACTCACTGCAGCCCTTATTTTCACAAAACCCTTTACAATAGTCTACACTCTCCACAAATGCAATTGTGTTCCACATTACATTTACCTGGAAGATAGAGACCCTGTAGAGTTCTTTGCAGCTGCATCTCTTCCTTCTAATTTACAAACAAGGCAATTACCACCAGAAGATACTGCCTTGTTTCTTAGGAAGGCTAGAAATGAAAGGAAGATTGCTTAGGTCTGCAAGCCACTATCCTCTCACTTTAACAACTAAGCAAACAAATTTAATATTCTTACGTTGTATATCCTTGCCATCACAGGTTGATTATGTAGACTAAGCTACAAAGACTCTTAGCCTGTTCAAAACTAAACCAATAAAAATGTTTCTGTAAAATTCTCACTGAAACTCAGACACACCATTTGCTATGAAACTCTAGTATGGAATACCTATGTACTATTGATATTCTTGTCTCTAAATATTACGATTACCCAATACTTAACATTTATTTGCCATAATTGTGATGGAAAACTGGGTTTTCTCCTTCTCTTAGAAGACTCTTATGTGAGTCTGAGCCGGCACACAGAGGGCTGATACTTTATAATTTATAGTAGATAAATTCTCTGGGATGTCATAAAGAAAATGTAATTGAAGAAATCCCCTAGCTATATTGCTTTACCTTGTGTTATTGACATGCTTACAGCCTATTCAATGTTCTTTCATCTAACAGTGTTAATTTTAAAAGCAAATTGAATCTTTTTAAAATTCTATTTGAGTAGCCAATTAGGTGCAGAAATTTTGCTTACGGCTTCTGGAAGAATCTCTATAAGGTGTCCCTATGTTAATGCCTTCCCACATTGATTGCATAATGCAATATGACATTTTGTGTTAATAGGCTTTTATTAAGCTGGATTCAGAGGTTGCATCTCTTGGAGATTAAAGAAGTTGTATGATGCAGTTTTCTCAATTTGGTGGTGTTAGAAAGAATATGGTAATCTAGTTGTGAAAAGAGATAGCTTTCACCCATTTCTCAGCAGACACTTATTTTTCATAATTTTTACCCGTTATCAGACCCAAAGCAAACCGATGTGTTTCAGTAAAATCAGCAAGCCTATATTTAGTTGTTATTTCAGTAGTCAGTGAAAGTTTTCATTCCACTGATGACAAATTATGATTTCTGCTATTCATTAAAAGCCAGCTATAAAATTGTCACATATCAACTGCAATACTTAACATAACATACATTAAGAAATTAAAATCAACTTCCTAATTCACATTTCTGATGTATGACTGTTCTAAACCGTATCCAGTGGATTACTTTGGGTTTCAGCATAACAGTCTTAGCTATGGTACACAGATAAAAGGCTCCATTTCCCAAGGCAGCAAATGGAACACTGCACTGGACATATAAGGCCAAAGTATTCCAGGCAAAGTAGAAGGAAAAGACTAACAAACCAGACAGTCAAGTATCACTGAAGGGCAATTCATAGGTCCAGTTCAATGCCTGGAAAGCGTTGGGTATGTCCAAAAAATAAGCTTCCTGATACTCTGAGTCGACATCACATAAGGACCTTTGCATAGCTGGCCAAGAAAGTAATAGAATCTTCAAACTTATTCTTCAAGGTTTGGAACTACACAGAGACAGTTTTGGTAATAATGGATACACAGCCTAGACGCTCCTCCCAAGGAGCTGTTATTTGATGGATATGAAACAATTATTTATCAGCTAGAGCATATTAACTGGCATGCTTCACACCTTGTCAAATCACGCATTCAATGACCAAGTATATCTGACACAAAGAAACTTTACCTCCAAAATCTTAATAATTAGAAACCTTAAGAACTGGTTAGAATAATTAGAAATCTTAAGAATTAGAAACCTTAAGAGAATGGAAGGAAATAAGAAAATATTATATGTACCTTTTCTACTCATCTTCTTCTGACTTTCTCTGGGATGGTAAGGTACAATTGATGATTTTTTAGAAAACCTGCTTTCTTCTTTCACTAAAACTTGTATCTAAAGGAATGAGTTTTTTTGTACGGGATGTCATCAGAGGAATGACCTGAAGATTTGGGTAAATGCCTTCTGTTGGATACTAAAGGGGAAGGTCTTTCAAAACCAGACTACTTTAGTTTCTTGATAATCATGGGTATGTGTCAATATAAAAAAGAATTTAATTTCTTTTTCTTTAGAAACTTAAATTTGTAGAATTCGGGTGCTGATCCCTCTGCCTTCCTCCCTCATCTGGTATATTTAAATCTTTTTGAGCTGATGAGAGTTAAACTGTTGTTAATAGCCCAGTTTTGTCCGTTTTCATACAACTAGCACCAGAGAATTACGTGATCATTTATGAGTCATGAAGAAATGTGGTAATTACAAGATAGTAATGAAGTTTTTGAAATTTAACAATTCATCAAAGCTAGCCATCAATATCAAGCATTAATACCACTTGTGTCAACGTGAGGCCCTTCTGATGTTTTCTTTGAAGGTAAGATCTGCAGGGAGGAATAATATATATTCAGACAACAGACTGTCTGATGTTGCTGAGGAAAAAGCAGACAACTTGGCTGAAACACAAACCCTTATTCAGGCATGAGAAAAATAAAACATATTTCCAAACGAAACACAGGCTGAAAACATTAAGTCCAAACTGCAGGGAAGAAAAGTGGGATGTTACTTGAGAGAATATTAGCTGATGGATAGTTGATAAGGTGGTCATTTGTGAGGGAAAAGAAAAAAAAAAAGATGGTAATTTATTACTTGTGGAACTAGAAGGGGCTAACCTGGAAGGCAGAGAAAACTACAGTATGTCATAAAGCCATTGTCTGTTGCATCCAGTCCTGTGTAGCTAATCTTAGGTACTCAGCACTGATTTCTCTCTCTGAATCACTTTACTCCTTTGCCTAAGGAACTTCAGTCTTTCATTTCCCAAGAAACTTATTTCCTTAGACTGCCATATCCCCCACTGCCTTGTTTAGGTAGGATGCAGCAATTTTTATTCTGTTTTGCTAGTAAAAGCTATGTTCCTGCACAGACAGATGCCATGGTAGGGCTATCCTAAACTAGTAGGATCTTTTTTCATACTCCATACATACTGAATGTACTAGCTAATTTTACTTAATGTAAAATATAAATGCCATTCATGTATCTGGGTGTAGTTTACAGTGATGATTTCTGTCTTTCAAGTAGTGGTTACCATGTGGTGTTCTGTATCAGCAAAGATATTCTCAGGGACTTTTCAGTTTACATGGATAAAGCTGTTTAGGTATTAGCCTGAAAAGGATGAAGATATGCTTTCCTGTCAAGAACAGCTCAGAAGAGCTTAGGAATGAGAATGTTATGCCCACATGCTGAGATAAGTAGGGGCAGATTTTGACTGACTAAACATAGTCATATTCATACTTAGCCCAGTCACTTGAATCCTCTAAGCATTGGTCCAAATTTTCTCCTTCAACATATTCCTCAGTATGCTCACCACCCATGCCCCAGCCCATAGTTTTGATTCAGGTTGAGTTCATCTACATCCACATTAACTCTCAATGCAATACAGCAGAAATGGTGCTGTAAAGCAAAATGGTGTGACCAGATAATCCATAATGTGTGTGTTTTAGGGAGACTCTTTCTGAAAATGTTTTGGCCCTATTGATTGAAGGCCTGTTGGGTGGAATTCATTAGGTGTGCTGTAGATGTGGCTCAGTTTCATTTCAAAGAAGTCAAATTTATGTGCTCTGATATTAGTTTAAAGCAAAGCATGATCTATAAGAATGATTGGAGATTTATATCTGAAGTGTAATTATGGCCTTATCTGGAACAGTAAGAGAGGTAAAAATAGAGTGTAAATATTCCACTCTAGCTAACTGGACTTAGAACGGTAAACAGGTGATAATGAAGACAAAATTGAAGTTATGGTGATACTGAAACAGACATTCTGCCGCTTGACAGTAATTTTAGTGATTTGGGAGTCATTAGTTTCTGAGCTAATGAGGAAATAGTTCCTTCTCACTATAACAATCAGGATATACTTAGTACCCTGTTTGCTTCCAAGAAGTGGCCCAATTATGAAATTTGATTTTTTTTTTTATAGCAAACTTATTTAAAATCATCCACCCTTCTTAATTTTGAAATTAAATTAACTAATTTCATCTATTTCCAAATTAATTTTTAAAGCACATATATCTTAAATCCAGTGGAAATAAACAGTATAAAAACTAGAAGTTATTTATTTTTGAAAGGACTTTAAAGCTGTGATTGTTAGATCTAACAAAATTCTCTTGTGCTGTCTGTCACACTGCTATAACTAAGGTAAGTAGAGACCTGAATGATGGATGTCCCTAGGTGAGAGAATATACTGTCAGGACATCTCTGTAAAGAGGGGTGGAAAGGGGGAAGAAGTTCCTAAGCCTAAAGAAAAGGGAAGTGGTTCCTAAACCACTGCAAGAGGGGTTTGACATATATAGGGACATTGACATGCATATAAGGAAAAGATATGGACAATATGGAGAGACCTTCAGGGACACCATGGGTAGAAACAGCTGAGGGATAGCTAAGGACTGCAAGCAAATTTCTTGCTGCACTGAAAGAGTAGTGGGCATTCATCTCAGCTTGTTTCTGCTAGTGGAGTAAGAAATGGCTATGGTCAGGAAATATAGCTGGTCCGAACACCAGTACTTTCCAGCTTTTCATGCAGGTGGGATGATGTGGTTAAAGACCACTTGTATATTTATTTCTGCTTAGTGCTGAGTATGGGTGCTTAGGCTATGTGAACCTGCTTAAATTTGCCTAGCAGTGACACCCATGATGGGTACATTCGTTCTTTCAGCCTTCAAGCAAAAATTCAGGCTACTGTGACAACATGAAATGTCTCTGCCAAAAGGCAGTGGCTACCAGCTCACAGCAGTTATTTCTGTCCAGTGCCAACTAGTCTACCTCTCACCCTTGCTGCAGCCATATATGTGATACACTGCCAAGATGTAGTCTGGATGTGTTTCTCTCTGATGGTGCTGGACTCACTCATTCTGTCTGTAATATAAAATGTTGGAACCTGAGTTCATTACAGATGAGCTGTCTGTGTAGAGCATAAAAATTCTTTTTGATGTAGTACTCAATCTATATCCCTCTGTTTGATTTGCTTAAAGATTTTGTTATTCATATCATCACATTTTTATTAGTGCAATAAAAAAAGAGAAGTTTTTAGCAAACCATCTCCCCAGTATGTTCTCCATGTATTTCAATGGGTATAATACTTTCCTTGTGCTTTTTGTGTTCATCTCTGGGAAACAACTAACAACTGCTGCATGGTGACAGAATTGAAAAAAAAATTGTTGTTCAGACAAATCAATATTGAATATTTATATTTTGAAAGCTAAAATAACTTTAAAAAGATATAAAAACTGCCAACCCAAGCCAAAACAAAACAGCTCTCCAAACATGTCTGAGAAGCGTTTACAAAAAGTGCAAGTTACTTGTTTTAATGATTCAAGGGGAAGATTTCATTAACAAAATGCACATTTAATTATCAATATTTCAAATGGTATGATGCTCAAGATACAAAACTATTAAAACTCATTAGTAGGGTACAGCTGTTTAATGTACTTTTAAACTGTAGCCTAAATTGATTGTGCCTTTTTGTCTCTAAACCAGCTGTCCATTCTTTATTAAGGCATCTGTCAGTCCTTCATAGAAAAAGATAATAAAAATGAGTACAGAACAAATTTTAACTCAGAACCTTGCAGAACCATTGCTTTAAAGGAATATAAAAGAAGAAAAGAAAATGTAAATCAGATAACTATAAAAAATAAAATCACATGCAATCTGCATTAAATTTAATCTGGTTTATGGCAACTAATTTTATGAGCTTTCAGATGACTCATTAATCTCAGTATATATTGTTCTACTAATAAAAATATTTTCTTCTACCTTTGTTCCATAACAATAAGGATGACACTCTGAAAATACTAACCCCTCACTCTCCAGGAGGAATTTAAAATTTAATTATAATTTGTTACTTCAGTCTTGGTATTAGCACTGAAAACAAGGTCTTGAACCTCTCAATCTTCGTTAAAAAGGATTAGTGGTATTTTATTAGAACATTGTTTCCCCCAGATTTCAAGTTAAGAACATGAATCTGGTTTTGATTCTCCCAGTAATCAAAATTAACTGCAAATGTGCAAGTACAGTTCAATTAATTCATGCTTCTGGTTCATGGAACTGCAAGCAGGAGACAAGGCTTTAGTTTTTATGCAAGATCATAATTGTAATCTCTTTAAAATCTCTCTCTGCTCTTCCTTAACTGAGGAGGAGAAATGATTGTGGTGTGACCTAATTTAGATTTGAAAGCTAAGTGTAAGATGACAAACATTTGCTTGCCAAACTATCATTTTGTGCTAACCTTTTTCCTGTTAAATGATGGATGCCTGTTCAATAATTTAACAATTCAATAAGAAATATTTTTGTGAGCCTCAGCTCCATTCTTCTCTGGAACAATGCCTTGACACTAGGCAAGGTACTATCCATGGGGTTAGGGACCAGACAGTCCAATTGTGCTTTGACTCTGAAAAGTTCACCCCTGCTTTGTCCAGTAACCCAAATCCTCTTTGTTGAGGAATACTCAAGGTGAAGTTGGGTGAAGGAATGGCCACATGAGAAATTGCTAGAGGACTTGAGCTCCTCTATTGTGGAAGACACTTGCTGGGGCCATGGGGCCCGTGCCAGGCCTGATCCTGATCCACATTCATGAATGTGCTGTCACATCCCAGTTGGGTCTTGGTGCCACTCTGATCCAAAGCAAAATGTCAGTACACACACACCCACCCCCTCCCTGTGGATTAGGGAAAATTAAGATCTGCAATGAGAGTGCAGGCTTGTCACAACAATTCCAGTGGTACTCCAAAGACCTGTTTTGCACTGAGTGCACACACCTCAGTTCCTCCTCATTTAGTCTCTCAGGGGAAGAAAGGTGTAAATTCTGTTGCTCAATCCATTTCAGAGCTGCACTGAAAAAATCCAAACTAATGCATTGTACATTAGAGAATGAGTCCAATGAGAGCATAACACAGTTTGTGAGTAAAGCTGAAAGAATAAGGAGCTATAAAAAGCATAATAGGTCTTTCTCATGTATCATTTCTGCAATTATATTTACCTAAATGTCTTTTAATTAAAAAAAAAAAATAGGAAAAACAAGCATTCTAAAGGTGAAATGAAAAATGTTCATACTGTACTAATAATACACATTGAGAAAATTATCAGCAAAGGCTAATAACTACTGTCTGTGGGTTGCTGGAAGGTACAGAAATGCATTGTTATACCCCTAGGATCTAAGAAAGAAAAAGAAAGAAAACGACTATTTCTGTTTTGTTTATGTTGACAGCTTCATTAATATTTTGAACTGAATGTTCACATTTTGATTGAAGTTTGTATTGAGCAGGAATTTTAATTTATTATTTATTATTTAATTAATTGGCTTTTCTGATTAATAAAAAGTCCTTAAAAAAGAACTCATTGTGTTCTTTCATTTCACATCTTTGGTTGGTTTTGCTGAGTTCTGATACCTGTATTGTAAGCAAATGAATAGAAAAACTTAAAGCAAATCAATACCACCACATTTATCTTTCCTCTTTTCATTTCCTTAGAACTGAAAATTTGCTGGTTTTCCTTGAAATCGTGTTGCAATTCCATCCCCAGTTAATCCTCTGGGACAACAGTACATGAAATTAAAATCATATTCACACAATGAATTGAATATGTATTTCATTGCCACTTGTTCATATTTAATTAACCAAGAAAGAATACAATTTTTACACAATGGATTTACAAGGCTGAATAAAACAGGAAGCATAAAACCAGCCAGGTTCAATTTTTAGATTCTTCACTGATTTTGGTTCATATTTTCAGATATGCCATATTGCAAAATTAAAAGTATACCTCCTAAGAAGAGGAGAAGTAGGGAGAAGAGCAGCCATCTAAATTATTTATCATGCAGCATTATCTTGAAAGATTCATCATTTAGGGACCCCAAGGATTTCTTTAGCAGGGAGAGGGGGCTAATTTAAAGTATTAATGAGTAAATGGCATTTCTTTATTTCAAGATTGAAAGAAAGCATTGAATGCTTTTATTATCTATAGGTTTTAGGTTAAATTGGCTTTGGGGTTTTCTGAGTCTTACTGTTTTCTAATGGGACTTGAAAATTCAGTGGGACTTAAAAATTCAATGAGGCTTGAATTTTGTCAGTCCTGCTCTGTATGCAGCTGGGAAACTCAATATCAATGAGATGATGGCTCCACCGTGAAAGAGGCAATAGTCTCATTTTTTGTACTAAAATACTGTTCCAGGGCCAACGATGCTTTAAAATGCGTTATAAAAACACATTTTGATTTAGTATCTAAGATTGTGATCCAACAACTTTTATTCTCTGCATAATTGATTGAATGCCTGGTCAAGTCAATGGTTAACTTAAGCTTGAAGCAAGCCAGGAGCTGGCTCTTCAATGTATGGATCTGATATTCCTCTTCCTTACCCTTTGGTAAATCAAGACGTATTTGCTTACACATATGTCGCGGGTTCGGTTTGTAACCGGGCAGAAACACCAATTTAGTGTAGTGGTTTGGTCCAAAATACTCATTACTGTTTATCTGCTGTGAGATAAGAATTAGGAGAAATGCAAAGCAGGCACCAAACTTGAAAGAATATAAAGAAGTTTATTAACAGACCTAAAAGAAGGAAAAAAAAAAAAAATACCACACCTTCAGAACTCTCCTGCTCCCCCCACCTTCCTCCATTCTCCCACTGACAATGTAAAAAGACAACCCTTAAGATGTTCAGTCTGTTTACCACTTCCATAATAACCTTGTTCAGTCCATTTAGAAAGAGAAGTCTCTTCTTGCTCATGCTATGAAAACATTATCACAACGAGACAGCCGCCCACTTCCAAATATTGTTCAGTCCATTTAGGAAGAGGAGTCTCTCTGCCTGCGTGTGAGTCCTTTCCCCCGACTTGCAGCTTTTCCCGCAACTGCTTGTGAGGGTCCACTCTTGAAGTTTTTTGGGGTACAATTTTAAGGTTGAGCCATTCAGAAACAAAAACAGAGGCCCTTCTCCTTCCCTGGGAGCAAAGGGTCTTCATCATCTTCATCTCTAGGACTATCTCTGGGAGCATCTCTAGGGACTGAGGTTTTCTCCTTTCCC